>NC_058134.1:164572576-164584152 GCF_016433145.1 Gracilinanus agilis
TTCCTTCCTTCCTTCCTTCCTTCCTTCCTTCCTTCCTTCTTTTCTTTGTTTCTTTGTTTCTTTGTTTCTTTGTTTCTTTCTTACCCCTGCTGTGTATTGGTTCCATGGCAAAAGAGTCCTAAGGGCTATGCAATGGGGGCTAAGTGACTTGCCCAGGGTCATCCAGCTAAGAAATGTCTGAGGCCAGATTTGAATCCAGGACCTCTCATCTACAAGACCAGGCTCTATCCACTGCCCCCTCCACTTCTTTCTGTTTGGGGACAGAATTGAGTTGAGTACAGATATTCATTATAAATATACTTAAACATTACTCATGACTATTAAATTACTTGGAAATTTATTGCAATACCACATCTTTTTTCTGAGACAAGCATAGGTAATTCCCTAAGAAGGGGAAATTGTCTAGTATTAATATTTCCAGTCAATAAATTTGTTGTAGATATTTCTATTTTCTTTAAAAAAATTATATTTTCATCTATACTAATGAAGTACAGTGGAAAGATGAGCATGAATATGATGAATTCTGAAAGTGTAGACAGAGACAATCTGGCTCAAAATACTTTTTTCTTTTCTTTAAATTTTCTAGATGGTTGTATGAAGTCTCAAGTTCATTTTAGTGCTATTAATAATGTCTGAAAATTAATTTTTTTGTTTTTGCATCTACTATATTTTCATAATTCAAACTTTGTTCTATCCATCTAGGGTCTTTTATTTTATTTTTAATTGCATACTTTTAAAAAATTACATTAAATGTTTGAAGCAATTCCTAAAATAAAACTACCAAAAAAGAACCTTTAAGTTCCTTTAAATAGAAAATACAATGCTTTTATCTGAATGTCTTTTTCCCTCTCAAGTCAAACTATATCTGCGTAGTTCTTCTGAAGTCTATGACTACTACTCTCTTTGTTTCTGATCTCTCTTTTTCTGTATATCTTTGCTCATGCCTTGTGTCAACATTCTCTTAGTCTCCACCCTGTTCATTAAATCTGTTTTATAACAGATGTTGCTTTTTCTCTTCGTCTTTCATGTGATCCTGGGGAGATCAAAGAATTTCAGTCAATCTTGTCCATTGGATACAGAGGTGTTTGGATGAAGCTTTGCATGCATCCTGTGTTCATGCTATTTCACTAATGTTTTCAATTATTTCTTTGATAAAGATTGATATTTGTTGAATACTTTAAGCAACTGCATTGCTCTGAATTTACCTGGTTTTATGTGAATCATAGTATAATTTATAAGCCTCAAACTTGCAGAGGAATTACATCTTTCTTTAAAAGGCAGTTCTACCTACTTGAAATGAAAATGGATTTATTGAAAATTAGAATTCATTAAAAACTGCAAGATATAAAATAAAATAAAACCATTGGACCTATTTAGGCAATATAGACCTACACTTGTAAAATTTAATCATTTCACCAAACAAATAATATCAATAATTTTCATGATTGCTTTTGCTAGTAAAAAAAAAAAAACATAGCCATTAAGAGTCCGAGTTACTTTTCAGGTTTCATTTTGTTAGTGATTTTTTAGTTAAGAAGAAGTCAGAATTTTATAAATAGAGGGAGCACTGACCCAGAAGTCAAAATAGCTGGGTTCTATTACTGGCCCTGTCACTGCTTGGATGAATGACTTTGAACAAATTAATTTCTCTAGATGGACCTCAGTTTCCTTACCTGTAAAATAAGAGAGGAATGCTAGGCAATCCACAAGTTGCTTTCTTGATCTATCAATTCATGACTTGGAAATAAATATGGGAATTAGTTCATTGATGCTTTAAAACTTCAAGTTTTTAATCTATAATCTCATTAAAGTATGAGTTCATTCCAATGAAGCAGATTGCAAAACATCTGCTTCCTTTCTTTGTAAGACTCTTGCTCATGTGCTCCTACAAATCATCTACATTGGGTCAGTCCATCCAATAAGCTGAGAGTTTTCCTCAACTTCTTTGGACATTGTTTAGATATCCATACAATGTATGGTCCATATATCAATTCTGCCCCATTGATGACATTTATTTTAGTCTTAAATCTAATTGATGGTATGCTTTATGTTGCTTGACTTGTTTAAATTGTTGATAGGGTCAAATTCTGGCAACAGTGCAAAAAAATCTATAATTAAGGAATGTTGGTCCTTTAAGTTAAAATAATCATTAAAGATATCAGAAATGTATCTAAAATATAAGAACAAGAAGGTCAAGGGGATACAAAATTCCTCCATATCCCCCAAAAACAACAAATAGCAAGTAGAAATTTGGAAGGATTTCTTATTTATGTTAATGTGAATACTGCCTCCATTGATACAACTCACAAAACATCTGTGTTTGAATAATAACTAGCTTAAAATCTATGCAAAAAATAAAAGTAAAACAAAATTTAAAAATAAGAAAGTAGAATGTTTATGGAATTAATTTTATTATGGACTAATTCAAGCAGTTAAAGAACCAGAAACAAAGGTGTTAGGAAAAGAAACCAAGGATATCCTCAGCAACATTCTGAAATGGATGATACATTTAAATAAATTAAACAAATAATTTGAAAATTACAAACAAAATACATATCTAAATCTATATATATACATAAATGCTTTTTACATAGGGAAAACACAAGGTCAAATAAGGAGACCCTAAGATAGACTATAAGAAAATACCAAAGACAGTAATGATTATATTGAATACAATACAAAAAAAAATGATCCTCAGAAGCAACCGACGACAAACTTTCCACAGTGGAAAATGGAATTGCTTACCAAGCAAGGAAGCTATATATTCAGACTCACAAAAATCAGCAAATTAACCAAATTGTTAAAAAAAATAATTCCATTCTAATAGAAGGCTGTATTTTCCACTAGAGTTGCAGTTTTAAAAGTGCTCCAGTTGAAGACAAAGGAGAAAGTCAGAGAGAGTTGGAGAAAGACTGAAAAGCAATAGAGAATGCTGTCTGGAGAAAGCATCAGGAAGCAATAGCAGTGAATGGAGGACCCTTTCCATTTGAGCTCACTCTAAATCTGGTAGTGGCTTGAGCCTTCCTGTATTTCCTGGTCTGCCACATAGTGTTCTAAAAGGACACAGAAGTCAATGAACCATGACTACTAAGAAAAGCTTCTGGAACAATAATAGATCTATCTGGCTCTTTTGTTTATTTTTGCATAAACCTGCCAAGATTGTTTGACACTGAGTTTTCTTGCTTTTTTCAATTCCCTTCACTATGTGTGTGATGGTTTTTGTAGCAAAAAACAATATTTTATTCTAAATTAATGTTTTTGCTATAGAAGGTGTGGGTAAGACTGAGGCCTTTCAATAACTGTACAGAATTGAAAGAGCTGGAAAACTGCATTCCCAGGCTGAAGAGAAAAATAAAAAGATAATTTTGTGGCTTGAAAATTTTATGAATTTTTAAAAATTGTATTATTAAGCCTTCTAACTTTGTAAAGATAAGAAATGATGTGGTCAAAAACAGGGGCTCTTGTTATAGATTTAATCTGCTGAGTTATAGAAAGATGATTTAAGACATCACCTAGGAAGAAATCAACATCTAATGGCAAGCCAAATCAAGTTGAAAACTGAGCACTGTAATGGTAAGGAAAAAAAGAAATTAAACTGCCAGAAATTTTAAAAAAATAACTACTAAGAAAAATCATTATTATGAGCAAAGAGGACTTATGGAGAGAATGCAAGGATGGTTTAATTTAGATAATTTATCAAAAAAAATCATATCAGAATAAAGAAAAATAATGATTATCATTACATCAGTAAACTAAGATTAAATATTAAACACATTCATGATCTAATATTTAAATGAAATAATGTGTAGTATCGTCTTTCAAACTTTAAATTATTAAATGCATACATATGTGAATTATTTTTTAATACAAAGAACTTTTCTGAAGTGTAGTATACTGACTGGAAAGAGTGATAGCCGCTGCCACTCTGGACATCAGTTTGTTCATCTGGAAAATGAAGGGCCTGTATCTGATGGTCTCTAAGTTTCCTTCAAGCTCTAAATATATGATTTGCACAAAAATATACATTCTAAACCAAATCTAATGCTATTATATAGGAAGGAGAAATATTAGGAAATTTTCATTAAAAACACAGAAGACAATACCCAAAATATCTTATTTAACAAAGTTCTACTAATTTTAACAATGCTAATTATGCACAAGAAATTAAAAGCATAAGATTTAGCACTGATTAAGATAATCCTATTTACAGAAGAAAATCATATTCCTAGAATACTAAAACCAGTCAATAAAAAAAATAATGGATTTTAAAAATGACTTTTAGTAAAATAATGAGATTCAAGACCTAAACATGAAATCATTATTTCTACAGACAATGAATAGAAATCAAGAGAAACTGAAAAATATATAATTTATTATGTTGAAAAAATTATTAAATAGTTAATATTATATTATATAGCTATAAAAGAGACATATACAAAGATAACTCCAAAATGATTTGGAAAAAAATAAAAAACTGAACAAATAGAGGAATATTTCCCCTCTTATAAACAGATTGCACTAATGTGGTTTTAAACAACGTTAACTTTCCAAATTAGCTCATGGATTTAGTGTATTTCAATCAAAACATAAATAGGTTATATTATGGAATTAATGTCACAAAAATTAATATAAAAATGAATTAAACTATTTTTAAATTACCAACTCTTTGCCTCTTGGTACTAGACAATTTTAAGAAAGGAATAGATCATTGCAGGAGAAGAGAGAAACAAGTAACAAAATCCAATATATAAAATTTTAGTATCTAAAAAATGAATTATTAAAACACTGAAGAATGGAAGATATTCATTAGAAACAGTGAAAAGATAAGTGGCATAGTAAAAAAAAAGTTTTAATCCATCCCTAGCAAAAGGTGCCATATTAAATTCTACACAAATAATCCAAATATGTGAAAATTTTGGAAGCAAAAATAGTGTGTCACAACTATGGAGAAAAAAGGAATTTTATCTCAAAATCAAGCAAATGATATTCCTAAAGATATAATCAATCAATTTAGTTACATGAATGGAAATGGGTTTTGTACAAGAAGGAACAAATTTCTAAAATCAAAATAAAAGGGCAAAATTGAGCAAAGTTAAGAAATCAATAACTATTAGTAAGACTAATAACTTTGCTTCAAAATGGAGAAATAATCAAAAGATACAATTTCTAAAGAAACAAAAACTATTAACACTTGTTTGAAAAGATATTTAAAATTATGTTATCAGAAAACAGCAAATCAAATGAAATTTAAGAGCACTTTACATTAATCATAATTGTAAAGCTGCAAGAATAAATCATAGACTTTGGTGGAAGTATTAAAAGGAAATTCTAATATACTATTTGTTGAGTCTGAAAAATTGATGAAAATATTTTGGAGTACAATATGGAAATACTTCATATGTTTAATAAAGTAATCCTACTTTTGATCCAGTACTTCTATTGCTAGAATTTTCAACTTTAAATATCATAAAAAGAGAGAAAAATGTGGAATTATCTTCACAAGATATTAAAAGCTACTTTAGAAAAGCAAGATGATTATTTGTGTAGAATTTAATATGGCACCTTTTGCTAGGGATGGATTAAAAGTAATAGATGCAGTCCAAATGCAGATTAAAATATACCATTCTTCACTTTATTTCCTCTATGAGTTTTTCTCTAATGTAAGAAATAAGTTTTGCTTCACATGAAAGGGAAAAAGTATTATAGGATAATATATGTACAACTTATGGCATATTAGCTTTATTTTTGGGAGGCAGGAGGATATAAAGGAGAGAGAGAACACGGATCGCAAAATGTCAAAAATGAATATTAAAAATTATATTGACATATAATGTGCAAAATGAATAAATCACTTTATCAAAATAATAAATAACAGCAATGATAACAAAATAAATGGAAAATCTCATAACTTAACAATTGTAGAGAAAGGCTTAATAAATTATAGTATATTAAAGGAATAAATAATGAGGTGGCAAAAAAGATTAATGTTAAGTAAATGTTCTTTATTGCTGATTAGGACCAAATTAAACTAACTTGAAGATGTCTTACGAAATTCTAAATGCGTATGTACATATGCATTGTTAAATTTGTTTGTATATATATATTTATATTTATATTTTAATTAAATGTATGCCTTAAAGTTAAATATGTTTAAGAATATTTAATTTGAAGACCCTGTCTTATTTAATATAAAATGTGAACGCAAGTTTATAAGTAGGAAAAAGACTTGACCCCAGATTTCCTCCTTTCTAGGTTTCACACAAAGTTGTGTTGGTAACAATCATCCACTGAATATAAGTGAAATATCTTAAGTGTCAAAAACTTTAAACTGCCTTCAGAGGTCCTGTTTTTTGAATTGCAATCTCAACTACACTGAAAACCAAAATATCTTTCTTAGTTCACTCAATCAACAAAAGACCAGTCTTTATGACTCTATATAATACTGTAAGAATCCCTGCTGAAATAATTTGCTGAAAAAGAATTTATTCATGTGCTTCATCAGTAACTCAGTATCTTCCATACAAATACACATGTATTCACATATGTACTTCTGATGTGATTGGTAGTTATTATCAAAGAAAGAAATTCCAGAGCATGGGAAAGCTAAGGTGACCTGTTTAATGTCACTTCAGTAGCAGTGAATGTCACAGAATGGATCAGTGGCAGAACTGGAAATTGATCTGAGATCCTATTAGACTTCCTTTCTGAACCACTCAGCAATTCTTAAGGCTGCTTCCAATGACCAAATGTCCACAATTGAATTAGAATGACAGACTGGAAAATAAAAATAAAATAAAAATGGAAACTAGTCAGATGCTCTGTTTTGATTTCTGACAATTCAAAACTTGATTTCATTTCCTGCATGTAAATGTACAAATTATGAATTTCAAAGCCGTACTCAGACATAATTACTGACTTTTATTTCTGTCACTTAGACATAAATAGATTCCAAATTACTAAAGTATAATAGTGAAATATGCAAAGATAGAATTGAATGTGCTAAATGACAGCTGAAAGCCTATGATGTTCAATTTTCTAGGCAATGATTAAAGCATGACCCTTGGCATAAATACATTTTTCCAAATATATTTGTCCCAGCTGCAATTTGTAAAAGTGTATAACTAGATAATTAAATTTGAACGAAACGCACATCTTTGTCAAAGATGTTCAATCTTAACCATTTTTACAAGTGGAAATATCCTTATTGTATACAATGAATATAATTATAACCAATATACCTAGAATAAAATTCTATCATTTAAAAATTTATTCTTGATAAATCAGAGAAGAATTACATGCTTTCAGTCTTTGTAGCATCCAATTTTGTGGACTAATTTAGGTATATTTTGATAAGCTCTGACTGAAATGATTTTGATTTGATGGTTCAAGAATCTTTATTTACTAAATGTTCCCTTTTATATTTATAAATCATCTAATTCAGACATATTATCTCTGCTCTGTTACTGCAATGTAATGAATCCTCATTCTGCACAAGGAGAGCTGTACTCATGGCTAATTCCTGTTAACTCTGGTTTTTTGGATGGTAGGAATATTGTGAAGAATGTTTCTCAAGGCCAAGAAGTAGCAGCCATATTCACTCTATAAGGTTGGAGGAAAATGAAGGCAAACTAAGCTTTGTACTTTCCTTGAATCAAGTGAGACGAATAAATAGAAAAAAAAGTTTCTGCCTGAAGGCATGTATTAGTACATGCCAACTGTTATAAGTACATCCCATAACACCTTATATCCTATGATATCTCCCTTTTTAGGTAATTGCATATTCAGTTGAGGACTCTTTAGACTTGTTTTGAAAATGGTTCTGCTAGTTACATAGCAATGTAACTTAAATCTCTTTTTAAGAACAATCTCTTATCTTTGCTTTTGAAATGCCTGTCACTAATGAAAAAAAAAACTCTCTAGAAATTTATGTTTTTAAATTTGCTTAGAGCAGAGATTCTTTACTTGTGGTCTGTGAACTTAAAAATAAGTGATTAGATATACACATATTATATTTCAATATAACTGGTTTCCTTTTTAATACTGTATAGTACATTTCATGTAGTTAAAATATTCAGAGAAAGTGTCCAAAGGTTTCATCAGAATCCAATCCAGAACTTTAATCACCACATCACATAGCTTTTTATGTTGATTTATAGCTATTCGGTCATTTCAGTTGTGTCCAGTTCTTTGGGATCCCATTTCGAGTTTTCTTGGTAAAGATATTAAAGTAGTTGCTACTGTCTTTTCCAGCCCATTTTACAGATGGAGAAACTGAAGTTAACAGAGGTAAGTTACTTATCCAAGTTAATAAAAGGTAGTAGTATCTGAGACTTCAAGAATTCAGGAAGATGAGTCTTACTGACTCTAAGCCCAGCATTGTGCCACTTAGTTGCCTGCTTATTTTAATACATAATCATGATTTCTTCAACATGGGTATTTCTTCTACTAACAGTTTGCCAGATGGTCTTTGAGGGTTTTTGCTATTGAAAAATCAATCATCTTATGACCAATCAAGTAATTCTCTGAACTTATGTTGGTCCTCAGGTGACAGACATTTTAAGTCCTTTGCTAGACCCATAACTTCTGAAAAAATTGGTTTAATCCAAATAACTAATTTATTTCCAATTAGTTTTCTGAGAAACATTCATATTTTTGGTAATTTTGTGCTTTTCACTTATCTTAGCATTTAATACAGTGCTTTGCACAGAGTAAATAATAAATATCTTTTCATGCATTCTTAAGTCTTTCTTTTTTCATGCAATAGGCAGACACCAGATACTTATTTCACAAAGGCAAATTCTTAGATCCTTCCAAAGTATCAGGAAAATAGATAACATTTGTAAACATATGAGGACAAACAAAGTAAATATACCACAAAGTTATATTAAATAACTATACATATGATAGCTTAATGTTCTACAGAAATCATAAATCCAGTTTATTTGTTGACTCAGGAGTAGAAATTGAACTATGCATGAGTCATCTTCTGTTGCAAAGAATAGTTGCCTAATCATTACATAAGGATATGTATTTCTTTGGTGATTCTAGATGATTTGACCCTCATCATTTTATAGAATCAGATCTTTCAGAAATCTTTATTTCACTGCCAGTTCTACCACTGTTCTGCTGAGACTAGATATTTTCTAGTTTCTTCACATTATAAAGAGGAAAAGAGGAGCAGGAAAATGGTCTCTCTCTCTCTCTCTCACTAACACACACACACACACACACACACACACACACACACACACACACACACACACTAATCCCTTTAGAATTCAGATTAAAATGCTAGAACACAATGAAGAAAAGTATGAATAAACCCAGAAAGGAATTTTTAGCTAATGGATCTCTGGATTAGGAACCTTATGTCTAAATTAGTACCTTTCATCCCCATTTGAGAACATGTGGGTGTATATGTATTTTGGTACTCTAAACTCATCACCTCTCACTAATGGAAAGCATAGGTCCTCTGAAATCACAAATGGTTATTATATTGATAGTTCTAACTTTCAAAACTTTATTTTTAAGAAAGTTGTTATCAATGACATTGTCAATTTAGGTTAGTTCTTACAATTGTTCACTTTCATAACAATAAATTTTTCTTCTGAGTCTGTTTACTTCATTCTGAATTTGTTCATACATGTCTTTCTTTATCTGTTTGAAATCATCTATTTCCTCATTCTTACTTCACCAGAGTCCTCTACCACACTGACATAGTACAATTTATGTAGTCGTCCCTCAATTGATGGGCAACTCCTTAGTTTCCTGGGGGGTTTTGTCTCACAACAAAAGAGTTGCTAAAATATATTTGTACATAAAAGATTTCCTCCTTTCACTTTTACCTCTTGGCTACAGTCCTACTTTTGATACATGGAGGTAAAAGGGAATAGACTGAATAATTCCAATTTACCTTTCTGAATAGTTATATTCATTTGCAGGTCAAACAATAGGCATCAATGTGAATGAATGATACAGTCAAATGCAGAAAAACATAAATATTAATCTAATACTCAGTTATACATAATTAAAACATGTTGATACGGTATTTTTTGAGATTTGGAGATCACAAGAGAGCGGCAGGTTGAATTAAATATAATTAAGTATAATTTTCAGTATAGGTTTTTGAAATGAGAGGGTTTTTTCCCCAATTAAAATTCATCTTGGAAATTTTGTCATAATATTCTAGCCTACTGAGATTTAAAAAAAATAATAATCCTATCATCCAAGTCATTATGCATTCCTTCCAACTTTATACAATAATGAATTGGACAAACATGCCTTCTATGTCTTCGTCCAAGTTGCTGACAAAAATGTGAAAGAACAGAACCAGTGACAGAAATTGGTATGATGCCACTGGGTATTTTCCAGATTGAAATGCATCTTTTATCATATTGTTTAACCATCTATGAATCCATTTAACTTTATTTTAATCTAGGAATTTTTTTTAATTTTTATACTTAATAGTGTAGAAATTATGTGAATTGCTTTTCTGAAATATTGCTAAGCTATATGTAGTTATATATAATGTATGTCAGTTGGCTAGAACACTTACATAAATACATCAAGGATATGCATTTCTGTTGGTTTGGGAACTCCTTGCATTCATGAAGATTGCAAACATCTTCAACTTTCCATTATATTGTTTGAGACTGAAAGAAGATAACAGACTCACCAAGATATTGTAGCTAGTAATTAAATATCAGCCATTGAATTTGAACCCAGATCTCCCTGACTCCAAAACTAGGAGGAACCAGTTTGTTTATCCAATGCAAATTTACAGATGTGCAAATGACCTTTGATTTCATCAGTTAGAAAACTCCTTTACCAATTCAGATCAGGTAAGCCTTAGGGATTTTCTTGAGGCAAAAAGAGATCAAAAGCTATGTCTAGGTTCAGATGGGTAGTAAGTGGCAATGACAAAATTTAATTATAATTAGTTTTTTATTCTAATACCAGGATGTTATACACAATAGCTTATTTCCTCTTATAAATAAAATTTCTAGTCTATCTTTATTGTCACTAAAAACATATTTGCAAATCCCTTTAGTAACTTGGCATCTAACTCTAAAATTATAATTCATTTAAAGTATCTAGATATACTCTCTATATACTCCTATCTTGATTTCTTAATAATAATAATAATAATAATATTTTAAATTCTACACTAGTTTTATATTGATAAAGTAAAGCAGACATAGCACATATGTATATATAAATGTGTGAATCATCTATATAGTTATCATCTGTCCTATATCATACAGACATATTTTATATGTATTGGATAAATGCCATTTTATTCTTACAGCACACCTGTGAGCAAGGTGCTATCATTTCCCTCATTTACAGATGAAGAAACTCAGGATAAACCACATAGCTAGTAAATATTTGAAACAGGATTTGAACTCAACTCTATCTTGTGTCAGACAGATAGGAAGGAAGGAAAGGAAAGGAAAGGAAAGGAAAGGAAAGGAAAGGAAAGGAAAGGAAAGGAAAGGAAAGGAAAGGAAAGGAAAGGAAAGGAAAGGAAAGGAAAGGAAAGGAAAGGAAAGGAAAGGAAAGGAAAGGAAAGGAAA
>NC_058134.1:164584537-164744135 GCF_016433145.1 Gracilinanus agilis
GAAAGAAAAAGAGAGAAGGAAAGAGAGAGAGGGAAAGAGAGAAAGAAAGAAAGAAAGAAGGAAAAAGAAAGAAAGAAAGGAGGAGAGAGAAACAAAGAAACAAAAAATGAAAGGAAGGAAGAAAAAAGGAAGAAACAAAGAGAGAAACAAAGAGAAACAAAGAAACAAATAAAAATGAAAGAAAGATAGATTGATAATGAGCATGGCTAATAGGTTCTTAAAGTCTTTCAGAGATAGATAGGATTATATAGGCATTAGACCTGTGTTTTAATTGAATGAGGGAAATATCCAGGTAAGTAAACTCCCTTAACGAATGCATGCTGTCACATGCCCATATAAACAAATATACATATATTTGTATACATATATATACCCATATATATATATATATAGACACACATATACATTTAAACATACTGATCTACATGTGTGTTTGTTGTTCATCCTTAGTTTTTGAAGCAAACCAATGACATGACAGTGTGCTGTCTTGACTTGTTCATGAAATTAGATTTAAGCAAGGCAGAGTTGCACAAAGACATAAGCTTCAGTCTCTCTTCCAGAGTGATCAAGTCCACTGACAAGACAAAGTCAGAATGACTGCCAATAGCCCAAGATGCATTGGATGACTTTGGCATCTTCTTTGTCTGACCTAGCTCTACTTGCTTCAGTGTCTGCTTCAGTTGCCTTCATTGCCATGGGAACAAACTGCTCTAATCTGCTCATCCCACTTGAGGAAGTCTTCATGCTTGAGGTAGCATTCACCTAACTCACTGACAGGTTTGAGACCTCAATCTCATTAAGCCCCTTCAGCTGAATGGTTTTAGTGGAATGTGGAGTGGATGCTACACATGCTATAGCTCCTTGGATCCACAGGTGAGAATTGGGTAATGGGTGGACACCAAAGGTGGTTAATCATCCCTGAAAAAGATTTGGCAAGCCCTCATATCAGAAGTACTAGCCGTCCCCCAACATCCCATGAAAGTGTTTATGTACACACACAAGTAGTTCTCTCATTCTTCAGTGATGTTTATCCCCTTAAGTATTTTTGCATTTCTATTTTTAGATGCTGAATATTGGGCCATAGGGAGCAGAAGGAAGGAAGAAAATTTGGGGGGACTTATGTGAATTTATTTAAAAACTGAGACAAAAGACTTTTGGGTTCAGACTAGAAATTTCTACTTTTCCTTTTTCATTAGCACATAATGGATGCACTGGAAGAGAAATATGCTCTGATTCAGACCATAATCTCCCTACTCTTCTGAGTATTTCTAAAGAGTTCTGCTCCTTTATACTATTTATCACTCCTCACAAAGAAAAATGAGTAAAGGAAAGAGAGACAGAGACGAAAGGGGAAAGGGAAAGGACAAGTGCGTAAATGGAGAAGGGGGAGTAAAATGACAACTATCATTTATAAAGGCTTGTACATTCCTATTCATTATCTGATTTATCATTCCAAATAACTTTGTGACATAAGTAAGGTACAGAATAATATCCATGCCTTAATAAATATTGTTTAATTCAATTCATGGAGCAAAGTCTCTGCCACTGTATATGAATTGTATGCTGTATGTGCATAACATTTTTTGTTTGTTTCTGAAGTCAAGGAACTTATGTACCATAATGATTTAGGATAAGTAAAGAGGAAGACATTTAAGGAGGGGGAAGAACACTAATATTGAGAATCAAGAAGCTTTCCTGGAGGAGAAAAGTTTTTGGTTTTGTCTTTTTGGTTGTTTATTTGTTAAGCCTTGAATAAAGTTAAGGATGTATGTTTGGCTATAATGGAGTGTGCATGGGGTGGGTGGGTGGAATAATAAATTCAATGGGAAAAAAGTAGGACTTGGCTAAAGGCATACTGCTAGTGTCATTTGTCTCAAACTTTTTTAAGGTAAAAAAACAAAACTTCATGCTTAAAAGATTTAGTTTTGTAATGTATTATTGTTATTTTTATTATTATTTACATGGGGCACTGAAAATGGAATAATGACAGACAATGCAGCATAGTAAAAAGGACATTGGATTGGAGTCAGGAAGAATTGGATCCAAATTCTTCAAAGGGAGTGGAGAACCAAACTTTGATAACTTCATTATTTTGTATTAGTTTAGCCCTGTTGATAGTTATTGCTGTTAATGATTAGAATTTTCTCAGTATTTCCACTTAGTATTTGGTCATCTATAGGTTATTAGATGGGAATATCTAATTACTTCATATTGTATTTAACTCAATTCCAATATCAAGTAAAGTTTTTTTTTTTGTTTGATTGCTTATGAGTGGAAATCAATTCAGTTGGAGGAAAAAAAATGTGTAGGTAAAATACTCTTATGTGTGATGGAAAGCACTACTTCCTTAAGCAAATTACTTTATTATGTCAAAAGAACATTTCTTGTCATGAAAAACTGAATATTTTGCTGGTGATGGAAACAGATCTAGTAAAATTGGGGGACAAAAACATAAAAAATTATTGAAAAAATACAACACAAGTCATTTTTTTACCAATTTTAACTCTTAAACTTATTATTGGTTCTAACAGGAACAAGGAGTTGCAAAACACCGTGAGAAAAAAACTTTTCACAGTAACCAAAGAGGGGGTGGAAGGGGAAGCATGCTAATCTCTTAATTATGGTGTTTGTATCCCAACTGCAAAGTACAAACAAGTCAAAAAAATGCTGGACTGAAATATTTCTTCTTAGAGAGGGTGGGAGGAAATAGTGTACTGTATCCTTTCCCTTTCACATTTTTTTGAGCTCTTAAGTGATATATATTTATATCTACACGTAGATATGTATACAAATATATATAGTAAATGGACATTTATTTATTAATTTTGTGTATATTATTATATTTGTACACATAACCTAAATATGTTTAATTTGTATATATACTATATTTTCATAGCATTTAAATAAAATAAATGTGTTAAATATATTTATTATATAACTACTACATATTTTATACATAATGCATATGCTAAATATATTTACATATATTCTGTATTTACATTCACAAATGTTTTTGCTAAATATATCATATATATTTGTATATACTATATATCTATATGCACACAAATGCATGCCATACATATTTACTTTGTAAATCATACATGTAATCATATATATTTTTGCATACATACACATATACCTACTAAACAAATAGAAATGCACACTATTATATATTTGTGTGTATGTACATATATGTAATATAAGGTAGATAACAAAGTTATTTGTATCTTCTAGTATTTGGGAAATAGTACTGATTAAGAACTTAGTAAAGTTACGGTTTTAAAGAAATGAGTATGAAAAGCATCAAGGCATAGTTGATAGAGATCAGCTCTCAAGTTTGGGACCACTTAGATTCAAGTCATCTTTCTGATACTTGCTAGCTCTATGACCCTGAGTGCTCACATGACTTCTCATTGCCTCTAAAGCCATCCAAATGCACAAGTTACCCATCTGTATTGGTAAAGGGGTTTTCCTCACTGGGAGCTTTCTCTTAGGAATGAAATCAAACATAGGATCCAAAAAAATAAAAATAGACAATGCAGAGATAGGCCAGATAGCATTTGTTAAATATAGTGCATGGCCTGAACCAAATTGTATAATCCCCTCTTCTATTTCTTGTCCAATAGGAGAAAAAAATAAAAAGAGAGAGATGAGGATGATCCACTATTTGGCCATGTTTATGTGGATGTTAGGAATTTACAGAATCCCAAAGTTGGAAGGGACCTCAGAGTTAACTAATGCAGTCCATAGCTAAACAAGAATCCTCCCATCTAGTCTCTTTAAGAATACAATGAGGAGAAAACAATTATTTCCCAATTCCACTTTTAGAAAGCTCTCATTGCCAGGAAATGTCTCCTTATATCAAACCTTAAATTACCTCTCTCTAACCTCCATTGATCACCTGGGGAAAATAAGAATAGGTCCTTATCCCATTGGACAGTCCTTCAAACACTTGAAAGTAGCTACTGTCTATGTGTGGAAAAATTCTCATTCATATGCCCATAAACATATATGAACTATATGCCATCAGACTTACTCCTAAAAGACCTAGGGTAAATCATGCTTAAATAAGATTAATGCATTGTAGTATATAGGAAAGATAATGCAATGACTACCTAGTTCATTAGTATTTTTTATGAGTAAATTCTCTTCTATTTGCAGAATACAAGGTCCTAAGGGAATCAACAATAGGACAAGAAAATCTTTTTGGAGATGAATTAAGCTTTTACAGTATGGGGTATAGGTGAGGAAGAATGTGTCTAGAGAGGGTTCTGAGCTACCACGGAAATCATGAGGGATTTTTGTGCAAAGGGAAGAAAGCACATTAATAGAAGAAAGTACACAAACTTTTTCTCCTTTATGATTTTTTTGGCTCTTACCTTAATACCCTTGCATATAGCTTTTAGGACAAAAGAAATTAAGTTGTGTGAAATAGCAATTGAATATAGATCTCAACAGAAAAAGGAATACCTGTTTCATAATTCTAGGCCTCAATTTCCTCATTTCTCAACTGAGGAAGTAAAATGTATATACACACACATCACACACAAACACATACACATATTCTAACACAAACAATAGAATTGCTTAATTATAAATACTGCATATGTAATTATATATCATATGACTATGTGATATGTAATTATAAGAAAAATATAAATATATACTTGTATATATATTATATAGTATAGTGATAATGTGCATTTATATAATATATAGCAGGAATATGTATATACGTATCAATTAAGTTGATAAAACAAACAATTATAAAACATTTTTTGAAGGTGTTGGAAAGGTCCTGGCTTTAGAAAATAATAGTGAGTTGAAATTTTAATTTTTATCTTTTGATACTGTCTGACATCCCTGAATGAAACGACTGCAATGAAATCAAAATTAAGGGACAACATATACAAAAAATCTATGCAGAAGTAGAATTTCTAAAATGAAAACCAAGTCCTCGTACGCAGGAATCTTATAGTTTAGGAGAAAAGAGAAGGACAACACATAAGTCTCTAGTCAGGTGCAAGACTAAGAGGCTAAGGAGAACTGATAACATACAAAAGGAACAAAGGAAAAGTCTTCAGTGTGTTGTTGGCTAAATTCTCTGTGCAGAGTCTATGGAAAAACCTGGGTATGAATCCAAAAATTAAGAGGGTAGAGAGAGGCTCCTACCTCCTTGATGTGAAGTACTCATACTAAAGAAATCATAAAGCACTGGGAAAATTTTAAAGAGAAGTTATCACTACTTGTAGTAATTGGAGAAGAAATTCATGAAAGTGACATCTGAGCTAATTCTTGAAAGATGAGGATTTCAGTAAGAGTAAAGGGATTGAAGGAATGGTTTGAAAGCAAAAAATGCAAAGGGAGAATTAATTTTTATCTTTCATCTCAATTTGATTCACAAAAAAGTCAAAGCAAACAATGTTCTTCCTTCACCATTAATAGAGGGTATAAAATCCCATAACACAGAACATAAAGTTTTAGCTAAGGCTAAAGCTTGAACATCTTCAAAAAATATGCTTTGGGGAATATTTGGCTGGAGATGGTTGCTGTGCAAAGTTTGCTAAGGAGTTTGTATGTTAAACTTTTATTCAATAAAGTTAATTTGAATATTAAATATCTATCCTGTCCAAAGAATTGAGAGAAAGGAAGAATCAAAATGAATAACTATGTTGTTTTGTTGTTATGCAGAAATGTGGTCATAGAGATATCCTTTAATTCTTGTTACATACATCCTAATATTTCACTAGTCTATGACCATGGCTTGAACATGACATTATGTTGGAATTTACAGTGCTAATGTTTTACAGCTTTCATCTGTGTCTGTCCTTGCTTCAGATTCCCAGTCCTCTACACAGAAGAAGCCTATCTGGAATATGAGAAAACAGGCAGAAACTTCCTTCAAAAAACTCATGCTCCTACTAAGGACTTTTTTTTAAAAAAACAGATGTAAATTTGAGGGAGAATGTCTTATACCATAAGCCATTTGGGATTATTTAGCCTCTAAAGGATGAACATACTTGCCACGTCAATGGCAGAGAAGCTGAGAGCTTAAACTCAAACCAAACTTTTCTGTAATTTTAGTCCCAAATCATCTTTCCTGTAAATTATTTTCTTCTATTAAGTTAGCAAAAGTTTTATGATAAATATTCAGTCACATAAAGCAAATGACCTCATCTCTAGCTATCTATAATATATATTCAAATCCTCTTGGCAGATACCCAAGAATTGATTGACACCCATCTTAACAGACCTGGATTTAATTAATATGTCTACCAATTCCCAAATGAATCTCAGGAAACCAAAAATCTATCTAATACAGAAAGCAATGACATACTGTGTGTGGTCAGGAGAGAATCTCTAATTGCCAGGAATAGATTTTGGAATAAAAAGAAACAATATAAAAATGTCTATTTAAAAAAAAGGCAAAACAAAATAAAGAGTGCCCATACCTTGCCCTAGATCATTAAGATGAAGCATGTTTTTAAAATTAAAAAGACATTTTTATAGGAGGAAATCATGTCCAGACTGTTAAGTCATTACTCAAAGGGTCTGTTAATTTCCCTTAAAAGATGCAAAGACTATTCTTAAAAGATGAACAGTACCCTTTTTCACTTCAACAATAATGTCTTTATTTTTGTGGCAAATTGCCATCCTGAAAGTCAAATTCACAAGGTGATTCTTTAATAATTGAGCTTTAGAGATCCTCGAAAGACAATATGAAAAAAAAACACATATGATCATGAGAGATTACTTCTACCAGAACAAAGAAGATTGAGGGAGATCAGAGACTTCTGTTTTATGCATTCAAAATAGTCACATAAAGCATAACAATCATAAAAAACAAAATGGCTTCTGCTTTCTATTGGA
This sequence comes from Gracilinanus agilis, assembly GCF_016433145.1. NCBI lineage: Eukaryota > Metazoa > Chordata > Mammalia > Didelphimorphia > Didelphidae > Gracilinanus > Gracilinanus agilis. The sequence goes on from NC_058134.1 coordinate 164,591,408, forward strand.
ATAATAAAAAGAGCCAGCAAGCATTCCATGTACAATATTACATCTCATAATTAAAGAATCTTGAAGGTAATTTTTAACAGCAAAAAAGAAGGAAAGAAAAGATAAAAAATTCTTCTAATATTTTATTTCAAGAAGAAAATAGCATAAAATACATGATAATATAAATTAGAAAGCTTATAAAGTTGAAAAATATCTTGTAAAGCCACAGTTATAAATAGTACCATAGGAAATGTATTACTTGGAGTCAAAGAACCTGAGTTTAAATCCTTACTTTGCCATTAGGACTTTGGGTATGGTATTTTAATCATTTGGGCCTCAATATAATCATGAAGGAACTGGAATTGGTGACCTTTATTATGCTTTCCAGTTTTAAAACAATGATTCTACTCCAAATTCATGAAAAATGTTATGCTCTGAAGTATTATAAACATATAGTCTTTGTCTTCTTGTTCATTTTTCTCCATCCCCGTTTCTTCCTTTTTTTGTTTAACTTTAAATAATACAAATCCACAGTTCCCAAATTGTTCATTATGGGCCACGGTGAACTCCTAGGAGTGCTATAGTATATTTGAAATTTTCAAGGAAAAATACAACAATATTCAACAGACAGATTGGAGGAACCAATAGTTTAAAGTAGTTCATACCTTCAACATTAGATCTTGCCACATATTCCTAATAATGATATTTCAAATGTTTGATACGTTTTTGTGTGTACTTTTTCTTTTGGCTACTCCACTATCTTCTGAAACTTTCTTATTTGTGATAATATATTCTTGAAGTTGCCATGCTAAAAAAAAATTTTTGAGGCATTAAGGGCACCATAAACTGGGAAAGTTGGGGAACTTCTGGCATGACTAGATGGAAAATGTCAAGATCTAACACATTATAAATTATCTTTTATTAAAAAATCACAATAATGCAAAATGGATCAGTTTACATATTTTTAAGTATAAAAATTGCAAATTATTTAAATGTATAGAATAGATGATGAAATGCAGTTGACAAAAGTTCTACATTATTTGTATTGGGCAATGATTGTAAATGGTTAATAACCCTAAAACTTAATAGAATGGGCAAGTGTTTTAAACCTCCTTATGAACTATTTCTGAGAAGTTAGAAACTTGGGTACTGGGCTGTCACTCTAAATGTGAAGTCACAGAGAGGTTGTTTGAATTGAACTTCATCTCACTAAAGATTATTGCTCTCCTTTATACAATATAAAGAAATCTTTGTGTAGAAACCTTCCCTGCTAATGCAGAACTTCAAAATATTCCACCAAAATTTCTATTCTTAGTGTTCTGCCTTGGAACATGGAGAAGTTAAGTGATTAACACAGGATTGAATAGTTAGGGTGTTTTAAGGGGAGTACCTGAATCCAGACTTTGCTGACTGAGCTCAGCCTTCTGTTTATTGTGCCAAGCTTCTTCAGGGTTAGCTAAATTAGTTTTAGAATAAAGATTTAAAGTGTATTTTTCCCTACCTTCTGATAATTTTGATTTGATGGGTTTTAAAATTTTTTTTATTTTGCATGTTTTTTATTTAGTTACACTGTGAACTCTAGTATGACTTTGCCCAGCATCCACCATTATTTTCTGAGATCAACCACTGGACCACACCCACTTTCCCTAGAAGAGTTCTTTCCCTAAGGTCTAATTAATGGTTTTTAATCAAAAAGTAGTCTCAGGCCCCATCCTATTCTCCAGAGGCCAAGAATTTGACAATGGCTGTCTTTGAGAGTAAACTAGAAGAGTTTGGTTTTGAAGCAGCTGGCAAGAAAGGAAAATTGTTAGCTGTTGAACTGGGAAGTGTTTATAATGGAAAAGTGTTAGGAAGATTACTCCAAAAGTGGTGGATGATAGGGACAGTGGTAATCAGTAAGGAAACCAGCAAAGACTATTACAGATGTGAGATGACAAGTATTGGTAATTTAAGATGGTAGTTTTGTGGTCTGATAAGTAATGACTTTACAAAAGATGTTTCAGAAATGAAGGGAAGGAACCCATTGAAGAATTCTTTATATTACTTTTCATAAATCTACATGATTTATGCCAGATAAATAATTACTTTTGGTGCCTATACTTTTAAAAATAAAATACTACATGTGATAGTAAAAGTTCAAAACTACCCATCAACAATAACATGTAGTGATATGATTTTCACTTATTTTTGTAGAACTTATAAATGACTTTTCCTAGCTTTTATAAGAACAGTCATCTATAGATTACTCAAAACAAAGCATTGGCTATTGAATTGAATACTGCATATACAACCTATATATTTTTCAGAAATAGCTGGAATTATGACTTTGTAGACTTCTCAAAATTAATATGAATGATGGTTTTTTTGCTTTTATCATTTCTTAAATGATTTAGCATTCAATTTTGTGAATCAAATTAAATTAGAGTCACAAAGGGCAGAAAAGGATGCCAAGAATGTTCAGGAAATCATATACTTCTGAGTCCTGGAAAATTGAGCATGGGAGAGAGAGGACTACTACTAGAGAAAGGGGGAAAGAAGGATGGAAGGAAGGAAGGAAGGAAGGAAGGAAGGAAGGAAGGAAAGAAGAGAGGGAGGGAGAAAAAAAAGGAGAGAAGGATCTTCATATTATATAAAAGAAGTAAAAAATAAATAAATCCCCATGATGGTCATCCAGTCCTTCCAATATTTGCCTTCCTTTTTTGGGGGGATGGGGTAACTATCATTTTGATGGGTATGAGGTAGAACCTCTGAGTTCCTTTTATTTGAATTTCTCTTTTTATCAATTATTTGGGATTTTTTTTCTCATAAGGTTATAGATACTTTGGGTTTCTTCCTTTGAGTATGTTCTGTTTATAGTCTGATACTATTTATCAATTGGGGAATGTCACTTATTCTTATAAATATGAAACAGTTCCTTATATATCTTGGAAATGATACCTTTATCAGAGAAACTGGCTACAAAGAGTTTTCCCCTCAGTTATCTGTTTCTCTTCTAATCTTAGCTGTGTTGGATTTGTTTGTGAAAACCACTGTATTTTAAGCTCTGTAATCCTCTTAGTATTTACAGTGCAGACAGTGTATGGGGGTGGAGGTAGAAGCAGAGTCACTTGGGGCAGGAGAAGACTATATATATATATATATATATATATATATATTTCTTCTTTAGTCTCCATTTTTCTTTAATCAGAAAGGAGCAGGGCTCAGAATCACAGTACGAATGAGTATCCAAAGGACATTTTTTATTTCTGTCTCAGGTTCATAGTGAAATGAACTACCAGGAAAGTATAGAGACATTCTGTCATTATAGGCTTTAATGACATAAACAATCATTAATTAGAGACCCAGGACTAAAATACCATCAACAGAAGGATTAAAGATTCTAAAAACCTAAGAGTAGACTTATTCAGAGATCCCTGTAACTTTTAATCTATCAACTCAAATCTTATCACTAGGGATTAACTAAAATAGTTAGAATTTTCTTGGAAAGAAAAGTGAAGAAAATGTACTATAATGCTTCTCAACTGGTCTGTATACATTAAATTTTTATCAATCCACTATAGATATAGATATAGGTATATTAAACATACACACTTTCTGAAACTTATAAACTTGCTAGTGAAGTGAATTACTTGGAGTCAAGAAGATTTTAATTTGAAACCTGACTCAAATATTTAATTTATCATGTGACTCTTGGCAAGTCATTTAACCTATCTGAGTCTGAGTTCCCTAATATGCAAAATAGATATAATAATGGGACCTAAGTCAGAGTGTTGTAAGGAATACCTTAAAGAGCTATACAGTGTCCTAAAGACTTTAAACACAATTGTAAGTTTTAGTGGACTAAAACATGTAAAGTCCAAAAGGATCACCCTATATAAATGCAACTACTAGTATTATTAAAAAAGGAAATAAAAATCTGACCCTTCTTTTTCTAAACAAAAGAGTATCATCTATTGAAGCAAATAAGGGCAAGGTAGGGAATTTATTGTTTACTAACCTCTGTAGTTTGATTTTGAAAGTATTTTTAGGTCCACTTTATAAATGAGAAAATTAAGGCAGAAAGAATTCAATTGTAAATCAGGTAATCAGAGCCATTACTCAGGAATTCAGAATCCTGTGCCCTTTGTATTATAACATATTGAGGTATAAGTGTCAAAATAGTTAATGGGACTTCTGATTTATTCTAAGTCCTTAGGAAATTGAGGCAGCCGCCCTTCTCTGGAATAAGATAATTAGACATTGCCTCAGAGAAGCCAACAACTGAGAGAAATAAAGTCTCTCTAAATTAAAAAACTGAAAAAGCTTAGCATCCCAATTATAAGTCCACTATAACCAAGGTGAATCAGACAGGAAGAAACAGCCCCCCAGCCTAGAAAAAAATAAACCTCCTTTAGTACTCAAAATCACAAAGTTACATTGTCATTTACTTTAAAATAACAATAAATTCATCTAGAGGTGTGGCTTACCAAGAAGTCAGCAATATTTAAATTATGTTAGTGTTGTTTTAAGTACACCTAGGATGTCATTCACAGAGGAAATTCCAGTAAAGAAATTCCCTCTACTTGGCAATTCACCTGCTCTGCAACTGTGTCTTCAAATGTTGCCTTGAGCATTCTCTTTTTTTTCTTTTTGAAATTATATTTTTATCATTTTAATTGTTAAATGGTATTTTGTAAATGATTTTCATCATCAACAATATTTTCTTCTATTCAGATAACACTTGCAATGATGGTCAAATTGAATGTCACCTGGAATTCAAGCTATTTTTTCACTCAACTATCACTGAAAAATAACAAATACTTATTTAGAAAGCAGATCATAGGATTCTAGATTCATAGAAGAATGAAATATAGCATTTAAGAAGGGATAGAATTATTGAAAGATATTAGAAGTTAAGATGAATATCCACTGTGCAGTAGATAGAGCACCAAGATGGACCTGGATTCAAGTCTAGCCTCAAATATTTTCTAGTTCTGTGACCCTGGGCAAATCATTTAACCCCAATTGCCTAGCCCTTGTTGCTCTTCTGTCTTAGAAATGATGCTAAAGTAGAAGATAAGGGTAGTAGTGGTTAGCTCCTTGATGTCACAGATGAAGAAAGTAAGGCATAGAAAGTTAATTAATATAATAATAACAATGACAACAAAACCAATAACAATTGTATTAGCAATGATAGCATAAGTAGAATTATTAATTTATTATTAATGTATTATTTAATATTATTATTAACACTACTAATTACCAGCAATTAATTTAAGGTTTTCAAAGAGTTTTACAAATATATAATTTGATCACACAACAACACTGAGGGATAGAAGATGTTAATTATACCAAATTTAAAGATGAGGAAACTAAGGTACATATTCAGGACCTGCCCAGGGTCATACAAGTAGTAAGCATCCAAGTCTAGCTTTCAGCTACGTTCTCTCTCCTCCAATGCACATACAATTGCATTACCTGCCTTGTTCAGGAAGGTTCTTTCTTTTCTTCTTTCTTTGTTTCTTTGTTTCTGTGTTTGTGTTACTTTCTTTATTTCTTTGTTTCCTTTTTATATTTCTCCCTTCCTTTCTTTCTTCTTCCTCCCTTCCTTTCTTTCCTTCCTTTTCCTTCTTAAATCTTTAATTTCCATTTATCAGAAGAGTGGCAAGGATTAGGCAATTGGGGATAAGTGATTTGCCCCAGATCACACAAGTAGGAAGTATCTGAGGCTACGTTTGAACCCAGGTCCTCTAGCATCCAGCCTGGCACTCTATTGTGCTACCTGGCTACCCTACTTCTTTTAATATGAATGAAAGTTACTTCTCCAATCTCTATCCTTTTTTCTTTGTCACTATATGCTCTCTTTGACTTTGACCTTTGATTTCCACTCTCCCCACCTTGCATGTAATGAAAGTCAAATACTACCTTTCATTTTTCTTTCCAAAGTGTCTCATTGCAAAAAGGCTGTGAGTTTGAGAAAGGATCGTTTTTTCAGTGACTCACTTTAAGATTCTAATCCAAACATTATAGGAGACTAAGACTTGAGATGTTTAGTTCTGATGTTCACCCTTAAAATTGATGGAAGTGGTTGAAGTGGGATTTGAATTCACATCTTTCTGCTTCTAATCCCAGGATCCTATTCATTTTGCCATGTTTCTTTCCTTACAATTAGAATAATAAACAAATGTATAAAAATCAATACTTAGCTAAGCCAGAAAAACAAAACAAACATGACCAAAATCTGTTTGGATAAAATGGGATACCTGAGAAGCATGTATAATGTGTATGCAGGGTCACATCTAGTCTTAATCCCCAGGCAGAAGAAAACAGCTGGGGTGGTAGACACTAGCACTGTCTGAGGAAGGAACTGGAGGGGGAGGCTGACAGTATAAAAGACAAAGGAGACAATGGTACACACAGAGCCTGTTGGCATCTGCCACCAAAACAAAAGAAAACTGACTTAGTAATCTAGGCTAAAAACAAATGTTAGTTTTCTTTGTTCCCTTCTGTTCTGGAGCTATTGGTAGAGGATGTCTTCATTTAATTAGCATTCACAAATCAGAAATAATATCAACATCTCAATTAGAAGTAGATCACCCAGAGCAATGATTTGGAAACTAAATGAGCTGCAGCAATTAGCAATAAGGCATTTAAATAGAAAAGGGTCATGGACAAGATTTTTTTAAAAATAGCTTTACCTCAGGATGGCGTCCAATTTCAATGTAGGTGCAAATTGGATGAAAAGCCCCTGTTCCACAGGCATACAAGTGAGTTTGGTTATAAGCCTTAAGCACCTTGATGAAATTAGCACATTCTTTCTGTAAGAAAAAAATATAATAAAATAAAATAAAACAGTGAATCTATTAGTATCACTAAAGTATCCTCTAGTGTGCTGGTTATGCTAAGAGGAGGAACGGATTTATTTTCTTATTTGAGGCCTTTTCACAACAATTCTAAGGCTTGTTTATTATTCAGCAGTCCATGACTATTTTAACCCAAGTTCTAATTGTTCTGCATACAGGGAACATAACTTTAAAATATGCACTACTTTCAATACAAAAGAAAGTTACTCCACCAATTTCTAACTTTTTTCCTTTCCTAATACGTGTCCTCCTTTGTCAAGGCTACTTGAATTTTTCCCTTTGGGTAGAAGGAAAGCAAAGTCCTGCACATTTCATTCTTCTTTTCAAGGTTGATCATTGTAAATAGATTGTGAGTTTGAAAAAGGACTAGTTTTAAATACATCACTCTAAGCAACTCACCTAAACATCCTTAGAGACCAGTGATTTTTTTTCTATTTTTTTAGTTCAAATTTTGATATTGTTAAAGCTGATGTTTTCAGTTACTTTAATTTAAATTTTCTTCTGGTTTATTTGAAAAGAAAGAACGTGATAACAGACAACCTAGAATCCCATTTGGTTCACCCAGGAATTCTGGGGTGGATTAGGAGCAGGAAATTGATCAATGAGTCATTGGTAATGAAAAATTAGTTCCCTTTACTAGAAATAAGATGGACATATTAAATAAAATGGGAAACTGTTGATGGTTATTCTAAAAAGTAATGCCAAATTTATATGAAAATGAGAATAGGAATATATTAATTATTAAGTAAAATGTATACTGTATTATGTGTGGTGTGATTGTCAAAAAAAAACAAAATAAAACACTGGTTAGTGGTGGTTGTTTTCCCCGCTCTCTAAATATAATTTCATTCTTAAAGAAGATAGTCTAACATCATAAATTTTAGTATTGGGAGTCTTTCAAATTGTGAAAATCTTTATGGAAATGTCTCCAACAAAGGTGGATGGGGTCAGGAGAGGGAAAGGGACAGGGGACCTATTCAATGAAAATTTTTTTTTAATATACTTTGAAGTAAATTCCAAGAATGAAAATGTTTTCCATAATGCAATAAAAATGCTTTCCTTAGTTAAAGAAACTACAAGGGAAACTCCAAAATACTAAAACTTATTTTATTGCTATCATAATCTGTACCAGGAAAAAAGCAGCTTCTTATATTTTAATAAGTAAATTTATATCAACATCTTAAAAATCAACTATCATAATGACTTCAATAAGCTGTTATGCTCCACTGCCCAAAAAATACAAATTTTAAAAATTAGTTACATATAGAATACAATGTGTTATGAATTTTGTTACCGAACACATAACATCTTTTTTAAACGTTTTCCAATTGGGTATTCATCTGTATGACCATAAAAGTTTAGCTAAAATTTGTTTCATATTTTTCAGATTGTTTCCAATAAGACTCAGTTTCTAAAACAAATAGGTAAATCTACTAATAAAGGTAAAAGTTAGCATATGAGACAAAGTTAGCCAATACAGTGGAAGAAAAGTTTTACTCTAATGCTATAATTAAAATAATTAATGCAATACTCAAAACAGATCCATCTCCATATTATATTCAACTTATTAAGTAAAATATCTAATGGTTTAGGCATTTTTTGGTATAATTGTCCACCTGACCTTTATAAATACATAGGTATTGTATATTTGCCCCTGAAGTTTTTGACTTTACGCCTATTGCCCCAGCAAAAAAAGAATCAGATGGTCAAAACCAAACAGAAATAATTCACAAATTAATCACAATTCAACTGGTTTCTATTGTTATCTGTGAAAATCAATTTTAGGGGTGCCCTTTGACAATCTGCTTCCAAAAATAAGTTATTTTTTAACTTCAAAGCTTCAGGACATCAAATCCTTGTCACTTTTGAGAGTAATCAGAGAGGTGGTTAGTTTTTATTTTTCAATTGTCGTAAGAAAGATCTTTAAGTTCATTTTTTTGGTCTAGTCAGACCTTACAAAATGTAAAAGGAATCCCAAGATTAATGTCTCAATTTTGTTTCCCTTAAGAAAACTTGAATTTCACAAGATGCCTTTGTTTCATCATAAGGGGACTCATACCCAAATAAAATTCTGACAAATTTTTTCTTAGGAGTCCTGAATGTCTTCCCACCCCTTTCAGTTGCCTTGGCTGTAATCAGAATGCCCTGTGCTCAGAACCTAGGGCAGGTTGGGAAATTTAGAATCTCTTATTAAATCAGGAAAAGCAAATCGAACATTTAGGGAGTTGTTATATTCCATTCCCAGGATTATTTGTATTTAAAATGATTTAGATTAAATTATTAGATTAAAGACTCAGATTTTTATCAGAAATAAATGAAAACTTTATGGCAAAATCAGAGGCATCAGCAAGAGATATCTATGGGAAACATCTATGGGAAACATTCATGGCACCTCTCAAATCACACAGGGAGGCGATTACTCACTGAGGCAAATGGAGTTAAGTGACTTGACTAGCTAGTCAGAGTGTGAGATTGGAATTGAACTCAAGAAGTTGACTTCCTGACACCAGGCTCAAGCACTCTATCCCACTGCACTATCTAGCTGTCACTTCATAATATTCTAGGATTTCAAAATTTAATCAATTATACTAAATCCATTTGAATTCATTTTTGCATAATAAGACCTTACAATATATTAAATTAAACTCAAGAATTAATGTCATAATTTAAATTATTAACTCATAACATTATAATAGTCCAAAATTATACAAACTATACCAAATCAACTTAAAGTCCCTAAGTTTCTACTCTACCTGTAACCCCCAAGTAAAATAAAGAAATTGGAAAGTAGAGAGATTAAACTCCACTATATTTTAGATAAAGGGCAGAAATTTCTCTCCATGCTTAAGAATCTGAAATAAATGTAAACAAGGTTCCAGTTTGATAATTTTAACTTGATCCACACCCCCACTTATATATGTGAAACAATGCTTAGGGCTTGGGGATTATTTTACTTTCCTATTGTTTTAGTTTACATGCTTATAATTTTTCAGTGCCTCAGTTTGCCCTCACTAAAATCATATTCTGAAAGACTTTAAGGGGTTTTTAATTATTGTTTGGAAAGCATTTGAACTTCCTACAAATTATGGGACCCAGACACACGAAATATCATCAGTTTTTATGCCTTTCTATCCTACCTTTCATAGATGGACCATTACAAAAAAAAGTCTAGCCACTCCCAAATCTTGTTGGAGAATAAAAAAATAGTATCTATGCACACCTCTAGCTGTGAAACTTGGCAAACAACGTTAATGTGGATGCTGATGATTGAATGTATCAGTTCTACATAGCAGCAAAACCCACCCTATTGGCCCACAGCCTGGAATGAGTTTATCACTCAACTAGGCTCTCCTAGTTGGCAGTAGGTTATGTTTCTGCTATGCCCTGAGGCTTGCTGGATATTGCTTTGAATGCGAAGGACCATGCAAATAGAACAGAGAGAAAGAAAAAAAAATGAGCTACAAGAGTAAGATACTTAAAGGGAAACAAAGGAATTAAATGAAAATTTCTATCTGGGCTAAAAATAGCATAAAGGAGAATATATCAACATCCATTCTAGGAAGGGAAAGGAATTAAATTAATTTCTATAAAAGAGTCAGAATCTTAAAAGAGCTATTGTTGGTAATCATTTTTAAAAAACGATTTCGCATAAATGATTTTTCTCCTGTCATTCATTGGATTCAGGGGAAAAGAAAATCTCAATTTATTGCTGCCAAAGTTTTGTTAGTTCCTGAACAGGATATTCATTTTTGTTTGGAACCAGCTTGAATATTTCTTTAGAAGGAGAGAGTGAGTATGGCAGAGGAAGGAAAGATACTTCACACATTTCTGCTCCAAGGAGGCAGAAGAAAAGACTTTGTGACCTTTGCTTGAACCATGGCAATTCTGAAAACTTTTAAACTGTAATACACTTTTTGGCACTACATTGCTCTTTGACTCACCACTAGAGGGTTTTAAAGGGTAATGGAAGAGAAAAATCAAATCAGAACAAATATATTTTTTAAGACTTCATTCTTTCTGAGTTGTATATGAACAAGGTTATCAAAAAGCTTTGGTTTGCTTGGAGCTGATTGAACATATCAACTCCTGTGATGATGCTTGAACTATCTTGAAGTCCAAACGCATTATAAATTTTAACCAAGTTCAGAAAAACTGTCCTCAAAAGATTTAGCAGTAATAAATTAGTCTAAGTAAAGCCTATGCATGACAATCAATGTATCATCCTTATTGACAAAACGTTTACAGTTATTTGTAAGAGTTTTCAGTATGTGTACATCAAATAGATGGAGGAAATGTGGAGAAAAAATTAGCCTAGAAAAAATGAATTAGAGGAAAAAAAAACTCTACCAAAAATCCCTAAAAGTCAAATGCACAATGATTCAAAAACAAATATTGCAGATATGTAATACTGATTAGACTGTGTTAGTCAGACTTTTCCTGGACAGTTCCTAAAATAAAGTCCCTCCATCTGTCAAAACAACTGCTCCATGTATGAAAGTTAAAACAGCGGAGGTGTTTTTAATAAGCTTCTACTATCTACATCCACAACAAACACTTATGATTTACAAACATACCCCTGTGGATGCCTTAACTATTGACAAAATACCTTTACTTTTTAAGTTAGAAATCAGTGGACCCTGTTCATATCACACATCATTTCTCCTCTTCAAATAACTTACACTATATTAAAATATATTACAATATAAATCAGCTCAAAATAAGTGGGCAGAATTCACATTGCCTCAGGTCAGTGAGCATTCATCTACAACAAAAAAAGATTTGTCTTCATTCCTTCAGTGAGTTAGACAGAACAATTTTAAGGTATCATCTAACAGCTGGGAAAGCAGAGGAAACATTTTCCTATCATGCTGGGTGGATGTATTTACGTATGGAATTCCATTAATAAACTTAATTTCTGAAGTTAATCTGTTGACGTTCTTTTCCCCTGGTCGATTTATTTGGCAAGCTAGAGGAATCTGAGGATCCTACAGCCAAGAGAGTAATCCTGGAGATTGTTGCTGTCACTCACTTTATCCCTTCCTCTATTTAATATTGTGCCATATTTATCTAATGATGTTGTTGTTTCCTTCTTTTTTAATTTTTTTAACCACTCTGCTATTCCAGCTGTGATTGTATCATCCACCAAAAGCTCAGCCTCTCTTTCAAGATGCTACAGGAGCCACTAAATGGTCTGAGAGGGACACGTGGTAAAATTCACATGCAGCATGTACATTACTAATGTCAATTTAGTTGGCTGATTTTAGTGTATATTTGGATAATGTTGAAGTTAATTCACATTTTTCCCTATGAGCCTTATAAAATATAAGTAGGCTATATTATCCATTATAATATACCTTTTCTGATTTTACAATGTATCTTGGATTGTTTCATGACTTACCACAATCATTCAGCATAACATAAAACTAGTGCAGTTTTCTACTTTATTGTCATCGTTCTTAGTTTTGTAGAAATATAAAACTATGTGGCCAGAGTTAAAAGCTATATCCATATTTATTTCAAGGCACAAAGTTTAAAAAGCAGTTTTTTTCCAATTTTTAAACTATGTAGTATGAGTGCTGAAGACCATGTCTACCTAAGACTGGGCCTTTAAGGTCAACTGTTCTAATTGATCATTCAATTAAATGACAGATCAGACTGAATGTTTTTCTCTCCATAAACTGCTTTGTTGTTTTACTGAGTCGGGTAAGTGGACTAATTGTTTTGAAATCATGTTTTTGTAGTTAAAGTTCCTATAAATATTTTTCTTCAGATTTACAACTTTTAATCTTCATCAAGTGAGAAAATACACTTTGGCAACATAGGAATGACAGATGATGTTACAATAGTAGTGATAATCGCCAAATTAGATTTCCTTCTGGTGTTAAAAGGGTCCTGGGAAGTTTCAGGAGGTAGTTACTGATGGAACAGAGAAGCTGATAAGGCCCATAGACAGCTTAACTTATCTCCTCTGTCTAACTATTTTTCAGTTTCATTGTTCAGTTCTTCTGAACCATTTACCTAATGTGATCCACTCCATAACTTTCCATAATATTTTTTAAAAGTTGTTGATTTGGAGAATTTGTTTTATGTCCATAAGGAACATTGGGAAGATCTTCTAGGGAAGCTCTATGAAAGAACGTGGAAAGGGAATATATACAATGTGAAAATGTGAATGGTAGAAAGCTGGGGAGGGAATATCAATGAAATTGAGAGCTCTTAAAACAGGCTTTTCTTTACTTCCCTACTTCATAAAAAGCTAATTGGAAAAAATGGAGACTGATTTATGCAAGATGTTAGAAAATGTATATCGCTTTCTCTCAATTGTAAAATGAATTGAACTTAGTCAAGTTCTTATGTTTTCAAATAGAATATGATATACCTTCAAGTGTTAAAAGTTCTTGTGTTATGTGACAATGTCATTAGCAACAGGATCTTAAACAAGCACTATGAAGAAGAAGGTCATTTTGATGTTCTTCACCATAGACACAATTATGAGAAAAAATGCTTAGTCCTAAAATGCATAGTTTCCACTAAAATATTTACATATGCAAAAATGGAAAGAAAATACAATAGAATGAAAATAGTATCAGATATAGAGTCACAAGAGCAAAGTCGTAAGGTTATACACTGCATTTGGCAAAGTGTCTGACACACAGTAGCTATTTAATAAATGTTTTTTTTAATTGATTGATTATTCCTTGTGTAGTCTTGGGTAAAACATTTCTCTGGGACATGATTTCCACATCTGTGAATAGAGTTAACCTATAATATATGATCTCATTGGTCCATTATAATAACAAATTCTATGCCTATAAGTAATCACATTCAGCTCTAAGAGGAGATGAGATACAGCTATGGGTAAATGAAAAAATAAAATATCCAAATTTAAAGGATGGTTTTATTCTTTTTTAAAAAGCTTTCATATTTCTATCTGATTTGGAGAAACAACTGTATGCTTTGGTCAAAGCACTGATAGATACACTATTATGAAAAAGGCTTACAAGATGTTTTATATAGTCCAAAAACAAAGTTTTATGTAAATTTTTGCATCACCCCAATTCTAAAGTTAGACATCCTTAGTGAGGTAACTTAGAACAATTAGGACAAAATAAGGATCTCTAAAGATCCTCAACCCAAATCCCTCTATTCCAAATACCTCCAAGATTTCTGCAAACTCACTTTTTCAGTTGCTAGAAATCAAAGTATTTTTAATGTGGCGTTTGGAACCAGAAATATTCTTCAGAACTAATTTAAAATCCCTCCCTGACTACCACTATTAAGTGATTAACCTCCATTTTGTTCTGAATTCACCCTTTAAGTCACTTCAAGACAGCTGAAATATTTTTTCAACAATAATATAAGCCTAGGTAAAGTTCATGAACCAAATAGACCTATAACCAATGAATCCAAGACCTGTATGCAAGATAATAGGAAATGATTTATAAAGAAAGTGTTGACAAGGATGGAGCTGTCATTAATTTTATGATAACCCAGGTCTTTGGTGGACTTTTTGCCAAATCAATAAGCTTGATAGCCACAGAACAAAGGTGTCAATTTAAGAATGCCAATCTAGAAATTATCTCAGAAGAGCTTCTTCTCAATTTGAGGTGTCTCATCAATTTCTTTTCAAACCTTTGGCAAAAATACTGCACATTCTGACTCCCCTCCTCCAGTCATTCCACAGGCAACAGCACATGTTAATGCACCAGGGTATAGTCGAAATCACTCTCTTTTTAATGAGTTGCCCATTCTACTCTAATTTCTACTGGCAGTCACTGAAGCCAAAAATACTCCAGGAATAGCTGAGCTGAAAGTGAAAGTAAATCTACCAAGTGTTGAAAGGACCCAGGGGACTGCTAAGATATAGGATATAGTTGCTAAGTAACTTAAGGACAATAAACAAATATATAAAGTTGAACTATGTAGTTATTTTTCATTTTAAAGTAGAAAACTAATTTTTAAATCCTCTAAAAAGTAATGTTTTATCACTGAAGGATTAGTATTTATATGTATATTTTCAAATGGAAAGTGCCATGGTTCCCACTCTCCTCTTCTCCCCTCTTCACTTGCTTCCTCCTTCTAACACTCTTTAACCAAAACTCAGTTTTCTCATCTGGAGTTAACAAAAGAACATGATGGAAGTAGTTAATAAGGGGATTGGGAGACCTGGTAGAAAAGAAAGGAAGTATTAGGCACATATACTCCAATTCTAAAGCCAAGAAATAAAATAGGAAAAGTTTAACTCTAGGCATACAATGATGACATCTTGCTCATAGGAGTATTCACATGCAGGTTATATAATGATATTTCTATTCTAAACATAAATATCATCATTCCGAATAAAATTAAAGTTTGACATCAACAATTTTGCTATTTGTTCCTCCTTTTGATGGCTAAAAGCAAAAATCGTTGCCACAGATAGATAAAAGATATATAGACAAAGATAAAAAGACAAGGGAAACTCAAATATCCTACAAAAAAATCCAAAAGAATAAATATAAAATGGGAGGTAATATGCCAGATAGTGGGAATGATATTTGGAATTAGGGCACCTTGTCTGAAAATCTCTCAACTTGTATATACTAAGGCAAAGTACTTGGGCCAAGAACCAAGATCTAAACTGCTTACTCATGGTTTCCTCAAGTAAAACAGATACATTTAATTTAAATCAATACAAGATGCTTGCCAGAAGTGGAATTAGACCACTGGGTTGCAGATAATACTGTCATTTGGGACAAAACTGGATCTCAACAATTGGAAAGCCATTGATTGCTCATGAGTAGGATGAGCTAACATAATGAAAATGACAATTCTACCCAAATTAATTTACCTATTTAGCGCCATACCTATCAAACTACCAAAAACTTCTTTACTGAATTAGGAAAAACTATAACAAATTTCATTTGGAATAACAAAAGGTCAAGAATATCAAGGGAAATAATGAAAAAAAATGTGAAGGAAGGTGGCCTAGCAGTACCAGATATTAAACTATACTATAAAGCAGCAGTCATCAAAACAATATGGTACTGGCTAAGAGACAGAAGGAAGGATCAGTGGAATAGACTTGGGGTAAATGACATCAGCAAGACAGTGTATGACAAATCCAAAGAGCCCAACTTTTGGGACATGAATCCACTATTTGACAAAAACTGCTAGGAAATTTGGAAAACAATATGGGAGAGATTAGGTTTAGATCAACATCTCACACCCTACACCAAGATAAATTCAGAATGGGTGAATGACTTGAATATAAAGAGGGAAACTATAAATAAGTTAAGTGAACACAGAATAGTATACTTGTCAGATCTCTGGGAAAGGAAAAATTTTAAAACCAAGCAAGAGTTAGAGAAAATTACAAAATGTAAATTAAATGGTTTTGATTATATTAAACTAAAAAGCTTTTGTACAAGCAAAAACAATGTAGTCAAAATCAGAAGGGAAACAACAAATTGGGAAAAAATCTTTATAACAAAAAACTCTGACAGGGGTCTAATTACTCAAATATACAAGGAGTTAAATCAATTGTTTAAAAAAATCAAGCCATTTCCCAATTGATAAATGGGCAAGAGACATGAATAGGCAATTTTCAGGTAAAGAAATCAAAAGTATCAATAAGCACAGAAAAAGTGTTCTGAATCTCTAATAATTAGAGAAATGCAAATCAAAACAACTCTGAGGAATTACCTCACACCTATCAGATTGGCTAAAATGAAAGAAGGGGAGAGTAATGAATGCTGGAGGGGATGTGGCAAAATTGGGACATTAATACATTGCTGGTGGAGCTGTGAACTGATCCAGCCATTCTGGCTGGCAATTTGGAACCATGCTCAAAGGGCTATAAAAGACTGCCTGCCCTTTGATCCAGCCATACCATTGTTGGGTTTGTACCCCAAAGAGATCATAAATAAACAGACTTGTACGAAAATATTTATAGCTGTGTTTTTTGTGGTGGCAAAAAACTGGAAAAGGAGGGTATGCCCTTCAATTGGTGAATGGCTGAACAAATTGTGGTATATTCTGGTGATGGAATACTATTGTGCTCAAAGGTCTAATAAACTAGAGGAATTCCAGGTGAACTGGAAAGACCTCCAGGAACTGATGCAGAGGGAAAGGAGCAGAGGCAGAAGAACATTGTACACAGAGACTGATACACTATGGTAAAATCAAATGTAATGGACTTCTGTACCAGCAGCAATGCAATGACACAGGACAGCTCTGAGGGATTTATGGTAAAGAACGCTACCCACATTCAGAGGAAGGACTGCAGGAGAGGAAACATAAGAAAAAAAACTGCTTGAACACATGGGTTGAGGCGGACATGATTGGGGATGTAGACTCGAAACTACCACACCAATGCAACTATCAACAATTTGGAAATAGGTCATGATCAATGACACATGTTTAAACCAGTGGAAATGTGCATCGGCTATGGGTGGGGGGAGTGCGAGGGGTGAAGTGGAAAGTAGGAGCATGAACCATGTAACCATGTTAAAAATGAATATTAATAAATGTTTAAAAATATTGTCATTTGTGTTTTCTGAGGGATTCTAACTTGAATGCCTCGTTATAGCATGAAAACAGCTTTAAGTTCTTGATGGTCAAATTTTTACAAGTTCAACTAAGGCTTGAATATGATCCCAGTGACAGTTGTTTCACTCAGGTCATTATATATATGAAGGTATTTCCAAGTTAAGTATGGAGGGATTCATCAGCTGAGCATTGACAAGTAGGTGTTGTTTTCTCTGGCTATGATTACCTGCCATCCTTGGCTGGTTAGGGTCCGAATGCTGAAAATTAACAAGGGTCTGTGGGGCTAGG
Organism: Gracilinanus agilis; assembly: GCF_016433145.1. NCBI lineage: Eukaryota > Metazoa > Chordata > Mammalia > Didelphimorphia > Didelphidae > Gracilinanus > Gracilinanus agilis. The sequence continues at coordinate 164,609,047 of NC_058134.1, forward strand.
CGGGGAACTTCATGTAGATTACCCAGAAGATGTCATGCATAATCTTGAAATTTCATTTAAATGAAATTCCTTAAACAAGAGTCACAATAATCCAAGTCAACTATGATGGTGACGACGGAGAACGTTTGATCAATGTCTACATGAAACTATGGAAATGGTCAGTGAGTTATGGATTATCACTAAACTAGAGTCTATTTGTGAACATCGATTCTTTTAAATGCACCATCAAAGGTGGGAAAATGACTTGGAAATGGTATGGAATAAAGTTTATTTAAAGGCCCATTTTATTTAAACATTTATGATTCTATTTGAAATCAATATTGACATGTTACAGTTTATAAACCTCAGTAATGATAATCTTATTTTGAAACATAATGGATGATAACCCATTCTTTCTGAATTTGGGGTATTTATTTTAATAAAAAATATTATATCTTATCCATTATATGAGTGTTAGCATTTGAGAATCTAAAAAACTTTTCTCAGCAATGAAAAAGGAAATTTTAGGGCTGTTCCATTCTGGTTTTAAAAACAAGAGAGTGGTGATTCCCAGCCTTTTTTATGGGTCCCCAAATTCAGAGAGAAGAGCTGAAGCAACAGCAGGCAACAGGGTCAGCGGAGGGTGAGGCAGGGTGTCAGCACTAGCAAAAGGCTAAACCTCAGGAAGTAGCTAGAGTTCAGAAATAGGGTTGATATTTGGCACTCCTTACTTTGCAGCTTCTTAATCTTCAGAATGTGCCCTTGGTTTTGAACTCTGACCAGTAACCAACTCACTCTATTTCTTTTTTCTTTGGATTCCAATGTCCTACAGCCATTCTGGGACTAGCCTTTAGTTAAAGTTTGTGATCAATCTCTCCTCTTTGCCCTACTTCTTCTCTATAAGACTTTTCGTAATTATCAAGAACATGGTCAGAGGAAGTGGAAGTATACCATTCTCGCTTCCCCTGGTTCCTTTAAAAGTATGGAACATGGCTACTTAAAATATTTAAATACATTTAAAATAATGTTTGGAAAATTTCACAATGTTCTTTGGTGGTGGTAGTGGGAAGCTAGGGTTGTTGATATTTTATTGTTATAGTCCAATAAAAGCCTGAAGCTTCATAGTTTATAACCAAATGACTAAAGCTTTAAAATGGCATGTTCTGGCTTGAGATGAAATATACTCATGGAAAATATTCATGGAACTTTAGTTTGTAACATTTATATAACTGGGGTGGTCACTAAAAGGCAATGATTAAAAGTACGCCACTTAAAGAATAGCTGCAAACAAATATAGAGAAGCTAAGTGCAAATTAAATCTAGAAGTTGTGAGTCTTTTAGCCTAAAATTAAGTTGCTGAATAAAGTTAGACAGTGTTGGCTCAAATTCTTTTCCTTTAGGAAATGTGCATATCACAATTGTGAGATACTGCCTACACATACATACATACACGCACACACACACACATGCTGTGTCTGTATTTAGGTTCAACCACACATAAATCTCTGGCATGTATACTGATCTAAAAAATGTGTCATTTTAACCCAAATGTTTTTCCTCCTTTTCCTTCACAGCATTAATTTTGGATGCACACTGAATGCTAATAAGGAGAAAAATTCATCATTCTACACCCCTGAAAATGAAATTCTATTTAATTATTTTAATTCATAGAGTTTAATGTTTAATTTCCTTAGGAAAGATGTTGACTCTTATAGTCTTACCATCTCCCCTAAAAATAAGATTTATACTTCTTACTCCTCTGGTTAAACTAACATGTTTAAATATTTAATCAAAATACACGATTTAAGGGATTTCCTAGAGGAATAAACACATTTATTTCATTCTCTCTTTTCCCCATGGCACAACAAATTAAGACATAATTTTCAGTCTTGCAAATCAAAGATATTTAATCATTCTTTTTCATTATGAAAAGGTAAAATCAAAAGATATAAAAAGCATTCAATTCTTTAAAATACGTTGAACAATAGGGCTTCTGATGTTATTTAATCTCTAAAGAAACATCTTTGTTAGGATAAAGGATTTCTTACAGTAATTTGCTTGAATATGTTGTTTGTATTGGGAGACCTGCAAGCAAATTCTTCAAGTGAAAGCAATTCTCAGGGCTAGTGTGTAAATTGAGTATCATGTACCTGATCTGTTCCAGTTACCCTAGGAGTAGGTTACTTACTTCCGAATCCTGGAGTTAAATTGCAATCCCTGAGCTCAGTTATGCATTTACTTTGTCATCCGAAATAAATTGCTTTCACATTTTGCCTTAATATGATTCCATATTTTCCCCAAGCAAAAATCTTAAATAAAATGAGAGTAAAGGAAGTAGACTAAATTTCTTGGACCCAGATCTGCAATCCTTCCTAAGGCAAGGCTTCCACTGACCTTAATCAGAGACAATATATGTATTGCCAAAGTGTCATTGAATGCTGGTAAAGGAAATGAAATCAAGAAGCTGTATGAAATAATGTCTAGTCTTCCACTTGTGAAATCACAGGTTAAATCTAGTATGTTCCCGTGAAAAGACAATCATTTCAAAGAGAAGATGAAACCAAGTTTTAGATATTAAAGGGTTTATATAAATCAGTACAAGTTTAAATTTTTGAACTCGGGTATTATCTTATGTAAATAAAAGAGGACAGGGAGAACAATGTAGTAAAGTAGCTGTCAAAAAGTGGTCCTACTGATACACTGTGGCACAATTGAATGGAATGATGGACTTCTCTACTAGCAGCAATGCAATGATCCAGGATAATTCTGAGGGACTTATGAGAAAGAATGTGATCCACATCCAGAGAAAGAACTGTAGGAGCAGAAACACAGAAGAAAAACAACTGCTTGATCACATGGGTCAATAGGGATATGATTGGGGATGTAGACTCTAAATGATCACCCTAGTGCAAATATCAGCAATATGAAAATAGGGCTTGATCGATGATACATGTAAAACCCAGTGGAATTGCTTGTTGGCTATGGGATGGGGGTGGGAGGAGGGGAGGGGGAAAAAAAACATGAATCATATAACCATGGAAAAAATATTCTAAATTAATTAAACTTTTTCAAATTTAAAAAAAAAAAGTAGTCATAGACCTTTGAAAGCTCCCAGAATATCCAGGGTTCTCCAAAAGGCTCAAAACCATCTTCATAATAATATAAAATGTTTTGAGTTCTAATATACATATGTCTTCACATTTTCAATCCTCCTGATTGGGTGAATGCTGCTAGGAATTTACAACTGGAACAATTATGAGTTTTGAGGAGAAAGTGACAGATCACTAGATCATTTGAGAAGAGACAATAACTGAAAGCAGGGGAAGCCAAAATATCCTTCAGTGCTAACAAAAGAGCTAAAAGTTTAAATTCTCATGAAGATTTACTGAGCAAAGAAATATAAAAATCTGTTTTTTTCCACTCATGCTGTTGTAATTTTGATTTTAAACCATATTCAAAATATTCTAAGTATAGTCATGCAAATGACATTTTATATCATTGAAGCTTATCTCAGAGAAACAATAGTTTACTCAGGAAAACAAAAGATGAGATTTCAGAGACTGACTGATTGAAAGCAGATTCTTCTACTTTCTTAGCACATGTTAGTCTTTCATTTGTTAGTCAATCAACAAGCACACATTAAGCATATGCTATGTGACAGGCACTAAACATGAATAATAAAGTTTATCTATACATATTAATTTTAAGAATATCAAAGTAAGATAATAAGCACTAAGCAAATACCAAGTATCACAGTTAAGCCTGATTATAAATGGAGATTCATAATGTGACTACTTGAATTACATACAGAGATTTGTTAACTGAACTATGTGGTTTTACTTATAATTTATTAGTTGTCAAATTATTAAACTCTTGTTTTAAAAGGGACTTAACGAATCACTGAATTTTTAAAAAGTCACAAAAAAGTGATTATATAGATAACCAAGAATCTATGATTTTTCAAAATTTACATATGTTGATAACTATATTTAAATAAAATTGATATACTTTACAATGGAATGAATTTCATTTTATGCATTTAAAAGCTTTATTTTTGTTGACAGTTCAGTGGTACAGTGGTTAGAGTGCCAGGCCTGCAATCTGGAGGATTTGAGTTCAAATCTGGCCTAAGACACTTCCCATGTGTCCCTGGGCAAGTCATTTAATCTCAAATTGCCTACCCCTTGCCATTCTGTCTTAGAGCTGTTAAGAAGATACAAAGATTTTTTTAAAAGTCATATTCTTGAAAGACTTCACCAGAGTACCGAAAACATGACAAACGAAAAAGATGAAGAACCCTATTCTGCTTGAATACTTCACTTGGAAGTATGACCAATTGCCAATTTCATAGTCTGAGTTTAAACAATGAGAAAGCTCTTTATCATATAATTTGACTCAATATAACAGACACTGGTTTTCTAGTTCTTTCCTCTGGAGCAACTAAGATCAAATTATTCCTTTTTGGCAAGTAAGAGCAGTTCAAGTATTTGAAGGCAACCAGTATAGTCTCACCACACATCCCTGTGGTTTTCTCTTCAATAAATTAAATATTCCTAGTTTCTTCTTCATATGAAATAATTAAACTCTGCTCACAATCTTGCTCACATTCATATAGTTAAGTTTAGTAATCTTTTCATTAAAATTTTATTCTAAAATCCAACATAATATACCAGGCAGAATCTAGCCATTATTGAATAAAATAACTTTGTGGCAGCATAATCTTTTTCAGAAATTGTCTCTCTGGATGATCTGAAAGCCAGGGGCATGGATTCTTTGCTGCAGTATCAGTCGGAGAGGCCTCGTTTATTCCCAGATATTTGGGGTACAAACCCAAGACTGTAACCCTTTATTTTGTGAGGCACTATGCATAAGTAGAGAAGGGCCACTTTCACTGTCTTATCTACCCATCATTTGTTAAAAGAATCTTCTTCCATCATTTCTTCTTCTCTACCTGCCACTCTTACTCCCTCCCTTCCTCTCTCTCTTCCTCCTTTCCTTCTTTCCTTCCTCCATTCCTTCCTTCCTTCCTTTCTTCTGTTTTTCCTTTCCCTTTACTTTTATCTATCAATTTGCTATCTGATTATTTAGTTTGGATATGAGTCTACCTACCTACCTAACCCAGATAGGAAATTTAGAAGACACTCATGTGCCTAATTCTCAAATTGATTGCTTCAAAAGCTTTAACTTGTTCCATTTTCCCTGTGTGCACCTCCTTGAGTAGCATGGTAGCTTTACACTCCCCAGGGGCTCACCATGTCAGTTTAAGGCATATGTGCATACACTCCAACTTCTTTAGCCCTACTTCAGCTCTAACCACCCAGATTTAAGAGATCCACTGCTCTCCACCTCCCTAACAGCAGAAGCTACAGGCATGTGCCACCATACCCGACAAAAGGGACTTTTTAAGGTTCTTGGCAATATCACTAAATATAAACTATCATTGTTAAGAAAAGTAACCCTAAACTAAAAACATCTGGGAAGGATTTTAAGAGGGGAACACAGAATTTACATAAGAAGAGGTACTTAATGTTGCTTTTAAAGAATTGAACTGAATAGTTTTTAAAATTTATTTACTTATTTTGCATGAAGGTTCAACTCACTTCCTGCATTGGTAAGAAACCTATTTTAGAGTCTTGGTGGCTATTTAAAAGACTTCATTTCATTCTTATTGTTTTCAATATCACAGAAATTCTTTGAAGAAATTATATTCCCTAAGCCATAACTGCCTATTATTTACAAAATACTCCCTTTAGAATTTTCCACACACAATCTTTATAGCATTCTATAAATAAGATGCTGAATGTCTACATTCACGACTTCCTTCATGAGTTTCTCCAACTTTTTATTGAGTGTACATTTGGAAAATATACAACAATGTTATTAATCTTTTCCTTTATGATTATCCCTAATCTCCCACAAGTAAAATATTTTATTTTACTTTTTTAAAAATTGAAAAAGAAATGAGTAAAATGATTGTTGCCTTTAAGTCATTTTTTAGTCATGTCTGACTCTATGACTCCATTTGGGGTTTTCCTGTTAGAGATACTGGGAGTGGTTTGCCATTTCTTCCTCCAATAAAGCAAACTGTTAAGAGCCCAGGGTCATACAGCTACTAAGTATCTGAATCCAGATTTGAACTCAGGGAGATGAGCCTTCCTGATTCCATTGTGCCTCCTAGCAGCTCCCAAAATGACGATAGTATGTGTATAAATGAATAAAATCTGGTTGCCTCAACTAAATACACTATTCTGTAGAAATAAAACAAAGTAGAGAATCAGAAATAGCATGCCTATTTATCTCTATGTAGATTATAGAAAGGTAATTTTTTCATTTTATTAGCTATTTTCTTGAGTTAAAGAGGTAAAAAATGAAAAATATGCTTTTATTTGAAATAGAGAAGATAGCAACTCTTGCCATTTTCTCACCATTTAAACAATAGTTTAATGAAAAGAGAACGTATTTTATTACAATGGAACTGATATAATGCAGTATATACGGAATATTTCATGATGTTAGCGATTCGATTCACGTTACCTTAAACAGTTGATAATTTAATCATATTAGAACGATTAAAAGGCATCACATAATGGAAAGAATACTCTGCTTGGAGTCAAGCATCCTGGCTTTCAGTTTTTGGTCTACAATGTGCTTGAATTAACTCCTTTATCCCTCAGTTAGTATCAACTGCAGAACAGGGATGATTATACTTACCTATCACTACTTTGTGGTGAGAAAACAAGTGTTTTGTGAAGTATAATAAAAATGTGCAAAAATCTAGATAAGAGAACAAGACCTGGAATCAGGAAGATCTGAATTCAAATCTGACTTTAGACATTTCTTAGCTGTGTGACCTGTGGCAAATCACTTAAGAGTTTTTGCTTCAGTTTCCTCATCTGTAAAATGAGCTAGAGAAGGAAATGGCAAATTATTCCAACATATTTGCCAAGAAAACCCCAAATGGGGTCGCAAAGGGTTGAACACTATTCTGAAAACAACTGAACCACAATAAAAGTATGAATGTGTATTTTTATTGCTTTTGGTTCTAGTATACCTATACTTTTCAGTTTTTAAATGATTACCTGAATGTGCATATAATTACTTATAATGAAAGAAGATATGTGCTTGAAGAGTATTCAGAACTTTCTTAAAAGTAGAATGGTATCATTTGTAATATAGTATTATTTTATTTTTTTTAACCAAACCTGTGATTTCAATAGTTAGGGATACATAGTGAGGACTTTCTTCTTCTCTGCAATTTAGAAGCATAGATGTTTTCTTGGAGCATTGAAAAGTGAAGTGATGTCTGCATTATGGGAAGATGGCAGAGGAGAGCATGAAGCTTCTTCACTCTCCTAATACCTCCACAAACAACCAAAAATAACTCCACAAAATCATTGCTAAAAGTGCCCAAAAGAGACAGGAGTTGGAGGAAGGTTTCTGAAATTCCTGGCTTAAACCACTTTGCCAAAAGCCCTGAGGATAGAAACAGAGTAGAATCAATAAGGTATTCCCTTTGGGGCAGGACTGGCAAACTCTTGGGGTTTGCCGAGTCCTGAAACTTCTATTGCTGAGGTTATTGGAATTGGTAGGTTGAAGTCCCTGGGAGCAGCGGCCTCTCCTGCCCTTCTGAAACCCTCACTCACCCATAGCTCAGGATTGAAATAGTGGACACCACAAAAATGAGGTCACCAGGCTCTAAGGGCAAGAACTCAGACCTCACTGCTAATAGTGGGCTAGACACTTTCTCCATCTTAGGTTGGGCCAATATAGAAGGAGAAGTAAAGAAGGAATGTGTACCAGTTAGTGTGTTTGCTGAGAGACTGGGGCCCTATCAATTTAGTAATTCCCAGGAAAAAAGTCCCTAGCTGTTGCCACAGGGGAAGGTAGATTGACTGCTTGCAGTTGTAGTGGCAAAAATGCCCATGGGCTCTGGTTGGAGCACCTAAGGTCAATCATGGCCTGGATTTGAGCAAAGGACCAGCTCCAACTCTGGACTATAAAAAGTGGAATAACTAAACAGGATCCCAGAAAAAAATTAACACACACATACACACACACAAAATCCTGAAACCTGAAATAATATATCCTAGCACCTTAGAAACCAAGGGATTCTAGCAAAAAAATCCTATAATTAAGTCTACTGGCCTGCCTGCTAAAATTAAAAATAATAATAATAATAATAAAATAAATGAGGAAGTAAATGAGAGAGACCGCAAGTACTGATGGCTATTTTAGAGACAGAGGAACCTTGGCTCAAACTCAGAGGAAAATGAAGTAAAAACTTCTACTTCCAAAATAGCAAAGAAATACAATTAGTGGCCACAAGCTCAAAAGAGGTTTTTGGAAGAGCTAAAAACAACCTCAAAAAACAAATGAGATAGGTCGATAAAAAATTAGGAAAAAAATAAGAGCAATGCAAAAAAAATTATGAAAGAAAGATCACCCAAATAAAAAAGAGACCCAGAAACTTACAGAAGAAAATAACTTATTAACAACTAGAACCGGGGGTCAGCTGGATGGCTCAGTGGATTGAGAGGCAGTCCTAGAGACGGGAAGTCCTAGGTTTGAATCTGGCCTCAGACACTTCCTGGCTGTATGAACCTGGGCAAGTCACTTAACCCCCATTGCCTAGCTCTGTAACAAATAAAAAATTAATATAGAAGGATATATATAAAAGATATTAGGATTAAAAATTTAAAAAAAGAACTAGAACTAGCAAAGGGGGAGCTACCAATGTCCTAAGAAAACAAGAAATAATAAAGATAAATCAAAAGAATGAAATAATAAAAAATATGAAACATCTTATCACAAAATAACTTACAAAAAATAGATCAAGGAGAGACAATATAAGAATGATTGGAATTCTAGAAATTTACAATTAATAAAGGAATTTAGACACCATACTCGAAGAAATTATCAAGGAAACAAGCCCCAGAATCTAGAATTAGTAGGTGAAATAGAAATTGAAATAATCTACCAGTCATAGCCTCAAAGAAACCCAAAGAGGATAATGCATAGAGGTCCAATTGCTATATTCCATATCTCCTAGGTTAAGGAGAAAATACTACAAGCAACAAGAAAAAAATAATCTGGAGCCACAGTCAGAATAATACAAGACAGTAACAACAACAATAGAAGAATACAGAATATGGAAAACAGAATTTATAGAGCAAAGGAGATGAGCTTACAATCAAGAATAATATATCCAGCAAATCTGAGCATAATTATAAAATGTAAATAATGGATATTTAATTAACTAAAGGAGTTTCAACTATTCTTGGGGGGAAAATCCAGAACTCAGCAGAACTTTGATCTATAAGAAACATACAAAGGTAATGTAAGACTAATCATAAACAACCACAAAATTCAGATTATTTAATTCTTGTATGGGAAAATGTCATCTATGGCCCCTGGGAATGGAATTATTGCCTGGGCATTTAAAGGGGAATATATGGATGGAAAATTCAAGGATGAGGTGAATGGAATGAAATGAGCTCAAATAGTAGTGGAATGGATCATGAGAAGGTAGAGTGGGATGGCTATTTCATATGGAGGATGAAAAAGTAGAGGAACTGCTATAGAAAAGAGAAGGGGGGCTGGTAGTACTAGAACCCTAGTCTCATTATACCTGGGATAAAGAGAAAACAACCTACACAATCAGAAGGAAAAAAATCTTCTTAAAATACAGAGAAACAGAAGGAAAAGAAAATAGGATAAGGAAGGGTCCTAGAGTCCCCTAGGAGGATTGAGGAAACAAGGGAAGGAATGGTGATTTAAAGAAAAGAGGGCAAGAGGATAAGAAAAGGGAAGGGAGGGAGAGATATCTAGAGGAGAGTACCCATCAAGAGGCAGAGGGGTAAGGTAAGGGGATGAAGGAGGGACTCAGGACAAGATTGGGGAGGGATTTTTAGAATTAAACTCACATCAAGAAGTAGGAAGATACAGTTGTAGGGATAAGGAAGGGATTTCTGGAAATATTAATAGGATAAGAATTAAAAGGAAAGGGGGAAGAGATTGGAAAGAGGACGTTTGGAAAGGTGGACTAATTTGGAATTAGGAGGGAAGAGGGACAGGATAAAGGAGGATTTGTGGGAAGGAGTATGAATTGGGGACATAGTGATCAAAGGAAATTGGACATCTGAGGAAGGATACAGTGGAAAGAAAGGAAGAGGAGGATAAGGAGGAAGAGAGCAGATGGAAATACACAGCTAGTTACTATGACATTAAGCATAAGTGGGACAAATTCACCCATAGAAAGAAAGCAGATAACAGAGAATCAAATACAAGTACCTGACAATACGTTGTTTAAAAGAAACACATTGAAAATGAGACATATACATAGAGTGAAGTTGAGGGGCTGAAACAGAATATATTATGCCTTAGCTTTTCCAGAGAAGGCAGGGATATGATCTCTAACAGAGTTGGGGCTAAAATGGATATAATTAGAAGTAATGAACAGAGTAATTACATTATGTGGGGGGGGTATTATGAATATTGAAACATTATCATTATTGAACCTGTATGTACCAAGACTTATAGCATCCAGATTTTTAAAGGAAGGACTAAATGAGATACAGATGGAAATAGATAACAAAAATAATATAGTAGAGGACTGTAATCTACTATATCAGAACTAGATAAATCTAACCAAAATATAAATGAGGAAGAATTTAAAGAGATGAATAGAAACTTATATAAATTCAATATAATAGGTATCTGGAGAACCTCCACACACCTATATGAGGCTTGTAGCAGATCTAAGTTAAAGCATAGATATGATCCAAAAATATTTTCTGGTGGGATGACAGCAGTGTAGAGGACATAAATATTCTGAAAAAGTTTACTTTAATGCTCATCATACTATGGTGGTAGTCTTGCATTATTGAGGAGTTGTAGTATTGGAAGAAAAGTTCCACTGAGTATGACCAAGCTGGAAAGATTTGGTTTTGGAAAGAGTATGGTCCTGGGAAAAGATTGTGTCTGTTGCTTAAGGACTAATCTAGCTATAGCCCTATTACTGTATGTTAATTAAGAACCAGGTGGATAACATTTATCACAACCAATGGTAATAGGAATATGCTTAAACAAGCCTAATATTACATTGCTAGAGAAGCTATGAACTGTTTTTAGAAAAAAATTGGAAATATACATTAAGAATTGTAAAGCTGTTCATGCTTTTTGATCAAGGAATTCCCATAACTAGGATTAGGCTTTAATGGGGTAAAAAGCTGTGTATGTATAGAAATCCTTATGGAAGCTTTGCTTATAATGAAAAAATAACTAGAAATAAAACAAATTCAATGATTTGGAGAAATGGCTGAAAAGACATATCTGAATATAATGGAACATATTATATTATTAGAAATGGTAAATAATGGACATATAAATAAAATAAGGGAAATACATAGAGATGAAAAGAGAAGAAAATAGAAAAAGAATAACACACACTATGATTACATTAAAAAATAACATCCAAAAAATCAAAAGAAAAAATATCAAAAACAAATCCAAAGGGGGCAGCTGGGTAGCTCAGTGGAGAGAGAGTCAGGCCTAGAGACAGGAGGTCCTAGGTTCAAACCCGGCCTCAGCCACTTCCCAGCTCTGTGACCCTGGGCAAGTTACTTGACCCCCATTGCCCACCCTTACCAATCTTCCACCTATGAGACAATACACCGAAGTACAAGGGTTTAAAAAAAAAATCCAAAGGGAACTCAAAAGCAGAGGATGTATATATTAGCACATATTTTAATATCCACATTTTAAACAGATTGTAAATAATATGGAGTTTGTGGTTTTGCATGTAATTTTATGCATGTTTATTTAAAATTTTTTGTCATGGAATAGTTACTAAGAATATAATATTAAAAATTTAAACACAAAGAAATCCCAGGAAAGCTGAAAACTCTTTGTAAACAATTTTTAAGCATTATTTTTCCTTAGTATTACAACTATAGATAACATTGGCTTCTCTGGAGAATTTCAGTTTATAATTCAGTAAATTCCATTTATTTTGAGAAACTTTTTTGGAAAGTTTCTTGATAACCACTTCCATTTAAAGTTGTTTCTAAAATATAACTCTCAATAAATAAATTGCTTTTAAAATAAAAGGAAGAAGGAAGGAAGGAAAGAAGGAAGGAAGGAAGGAAGGAAGGAAGGAAGGAAGGAAGGAAGGAAGGAAGGAAAACAATTTTTCAAAGTTCACTGCGAGTATGTGTTAAGAGTTGGGAACAACCCAAATTTTTCTTCCTGATTCTGAGATCACCCTCTATATCAATGGTATAGACTGACTCTTGTGACTCCAATTGGGGTTTTCTTAGCAAAAACAGTGGTGCAGTTTGTCATTTCCTTGCCCAGATCATTTTACATATGAGGAAACTGAGGCAAAAGGGCTAAATGACTTGTTCAGGGTCACACAGTTTTTAAGTATTTGAGTGCCCAACTCAAACAGAAAGTCCCTCTAATCTTTACATAAACTCTTGGTCTATATTGACTTAGTTTTAAAATAGAATATTATCTATATTTTATTGAATTTATATTTATTTTATGGAGTGGTTTTTAACCTCCCTATTATCTGGTTCTGGCTGTACTTTAACTACCACCACACCCATCTCGAGTTTGACACTTCTGTACTACATTATGATTCTTATTATGTGTTTAAGTTAGACTACTTCAGCTTATTTTAGTTTCAGTACTTAAAAACTAAGTATATTCACAAAGTTTCCATAACTAAAATGGAAAAGTTTGGCTTGACTGGCTACATATTTTTGACAGCCTGATAGCTAGAGCAAATTAGCCACTCTTCCCCCTCTTTTTTTTTTCCTTAAGGAAATCTTTTGCTTCATGGTTAAGGTTACCTTTAGGGCAGGGTGAAGGTCATGCCTCACAGTGCAGCTGTTGTACTGCACCTGGGCTATAAGTAGAGCCCTTCAGGATTCAGTATTGACAGCCCCCTGAGATCAATAATTACAGATGTTCAAAATGAGAATTGTTATATAAGATAGGGAACTATATCTTGGCAAGTTCTGGAAAGCACAGATACAAAATAATATCAAATGTCTGCATGGTGGAACAAACTCAGCTAATCATTAAATCAAATATGTTCAAAATTTGACTTTAGTGCCTGTTATAAAATCCAGATTCTGGGGGAATTGCATGCATGGCTTGATATATTCTATACTTGGATCAAATCGACTATTCAAGGTTTTTTTTGTTTATTATTATTCAAGAGAATGAACAACTTCAGTAATATGTTGGGGGTGAAGGGTGGGATGGTGCATGGCCTTTAACTTTTATGGTATGTTTTGCTTCAAATGAATAGAGAAATAAATGCATTAGCACTTTATTTCCATTTTCTTTCACAGACAAGATCAAGATATTTCAGGAGCAATGCTTTCACCTGGAAATGGAGCAGAGTGTTTCATAGAAATTTTCTTATTATTCATACTAATGACAGGAAGATTGACACTAAAAATCGGAATCAGCCACAAATCTTTCTCAAATGGATTGGCAGCATTGTTCTGTCCTTTTTGGCCAAAAGAATCTGGATGGAAAGCCAAGCCTTCTGCTAAACCACCATGTTCCCCAGCAGGCTAAGGGCCATGGTCTACTTCTCTTCTGAGTATTAATTTCATTAGAAAGTTCTGCCTTGGATGTTTGCAGATAGATTTCATCTAAAGATTGAAATCGCACAAAAGGAGTGTGAATGTTATCCTTCAACTGGATTTAGAATATTTTTCGGATTCTGTTTTAACTGGCTGGGGCAGTAACCTGCTACCTTTTCAAAAATAATTATAAGAAATAATAGCTATGATAGTGATTATTGCTGTGTCAAACTTGGAATATCAGTATTTGTTAGTTCCTTTTAGCTTAGCTCTATGAAATCTGTACTGATTGTCAAGTTCCCTCAACAAATATGTCTAAGTAGGCTGTTTTTTTTAATCATTTTATTCTTCACACATTATATTTGAAAATTACTTCACACTTTTCAAGGCATTTTCACACACATTATCCCATTTAATCTTTACAACAATCCTGTGAAATAAGTAGCTCTCTTTATTCTTAAATTATAGATGGGCAACTGAAGTGCAGAGAGATTAAATGATTCGTCTAAACTTGTACTCTCATGAGTGTAGACAGGACTAGAATCCAAGTTCTCATTATAAGTCGAATGTACTTTCCATTCTGGTATATGACTTTTTAAAGATCTAAAATCTATCAGGTTTGTAGACAATGCCAGTAAAATTCTCCCTTTTTATTCCAGCTTAGAATGGCAAGGCAGACTAAAGGCAAAATGGGTCAGGAAGATGTGAGTTCAAATTCTATCAAATTCTCAAGCATTAATTAAGTGCTGAACATTCTCTTCTTCCCTTAATTCAACTGAGAAAAAAAGGTAAACTTTCTGAAGGAATTTTACTAGGTAAGTAAAGGAGAAAGTAAAGTAAAACAAACTTTAGAATACAAAAACAGAACTGATGAGTTACAGAGCCCAGAAATATTCTCTCAAGATGTCTATAATTTAGATAAATATTTTCTGGCAAGACTTCTGAAAAGACAACTCCCTTGTCCCCCAAACACACACATACACATGCACACCTGATATTGATCATCATCCACTATTTGTCAGTACAATTTTGTTCAGCCCAGAATCCTAGAATCACTAGTCCTTGGTGGAAGTTGGTTTCTCATTTATTTGAATTTAGCTTCTGGATTTCCTGTTCAAACTCAGTCTAAACTTAAGTTAAGATTCCTTCCCATGACCTTTATTAGAAATAATATTAAATCACATGTTTCACACCTTCAAATATTATGTTCCTTTTATATCCTAGAAAGGATTTTTTTTTCTTTCTTCATTTTCAAATTTGTTCTATTTCTGACAGTAAGATACCCTCCAGTATAGAGTAAGGGATTTTACTGACCACTTTACCAACTCTTCTTCCTTCTCTATATTTTGAAAGTGATGACTCAATTGTTGGCTGCTAGGATAATAGAATTAGAGACTAAAGTGATCCTAATGTACATTGAGTTCTACTGTCTCAGAAATGGATGCTGAGGGCAGAGAAATGACTGAGGGTTATATAGATAGAGGCTTTATGCAAATTCAAGACTTTGTCCAATGCATCACCCCACTACCAATTCAATTTACAATTTTAACACATTAAATGCAGGTGCTTTAAATGTAACAAAAAATAATAATCGCTAGTATGCAGATAGTACTTTACATTTTGCAAAGTGCATTGCACATATTATTTATTTTAACATTTTATGTTAAATAATATTAATTTTTATTATTTTATTTATTATACAAATAACAATCAAATCACTTCAATTAATTAACTAATTAATTGTGTAATATTAAAATAATATTTTAGCAATCCTGGCAAGTGGATACTAATATCCCCATTTTATAAATGACGAAACTAAAGTTGGAAGAGGTGATGTGACTTGGCCAGTCTCACAGCTAGTAAGTATCTGCCTAGCATAAACTGCAGGTTATATGAACTAAAACACAGAAATGTTTTATAGCCTCAGTTTACTATGAGGTAAGTGAGGCTCTTTACACCCAGACTAATGAGGCACTTGCTGAAATAGCAACATCTCACATATTTAATATTTGTTCATTTACAATGATTTTTCCTCACAAACATTATGCAAGAATCAGTCAATAAACATTTATTGAGTACCTCCTATGTGTCAGTTAAGTAGGAAAGTGCTGGGGAATATAAATAAAGGTAAAAGACAGCTCCTGTCCTCAATGAGTTCCCTATCTTTAGGACAAAATACATCACTCCCATTTCACACATCCCCTAATGGAGACTCTGAAGTGAAACCTGAACCTAGAACACTTGCATCTAAAACCATCGGTCTTTCTATTTCTTGATTCCATTTCTCCTAAAGCATGGTGCTACTGAATGTAATGCCTGCCCACTCCATGGCTGACAGCTTGATGCAGGGAAAAACCCTAAACCAGAGAGTTCCTAAGTATTCTAGGACTAGGGCACAGGGAAGGGAAGAAATGATAATAGCTAGGGGAAGATGTTGACAAGAGCTGATGGATTTTACAACATATACAAGTGAGCTTATTCATGAAATGAATTCATAAATGTGAGGTGAGGCTCTTCTAATGAATCCTATTTCCATAAAGTGAACAAGAAAAATCATCTCATTATCATTCAATCACACTGTAAGCATCTAGGAAGGACACTGACATGGTTCACTCTACCCTTTTTTGAGAATAATATCCTCATTCATTGGGAATCAGGTGATAATAAAAGCATCGTAGAATTTATTTAGAATTTTATAGTTTGCAAAGTGTTTTTTAATTTTTTAAATTTAAATTTTGAATATTTCCCCCTAGTTACATATTTCATGTTCTTTCCCTCTCCCCCAAACCCACCTAACCCCCCTTAGCTGACACACAATAATTTGCAAAGTGTTTGACAGATATTATCTCATTTAATCCCAACAACAACCCAGGCAGTATGTCTATTATTACCTCTGTTTTATAGATGATAAAACAGCACTGCTAAAGTTCTGGAGCTAGAGTTGAGGCATAGGGAAATTAAGTGAGTTGCTTCTGGTAACTGCATAAATTCAAGAAAGTGTGATGAACTAGTGTTCCTCTTACCCCAAGTCCAATACCCATCACACCAGACTTTACAACTACATTGGACCATAATAAGTTGTGGTTATGAACATAATCCATTAAATTTCAGTATTGACCTAAGGACCATCATTCACATGTCAAATACTCAATGAATAACAGATTCAAGAAAAGGGAAAATAGCAAAAAAGAATAAAGAAAGAACAAATAAAGTGAAAAAAGAAGAACTGTCAGGAAAGATAGAAAAAAAGATAATGAATGAAGATTTAGAGAAAATGAATACAAATACATCTTGTGCATCCATTATGGTATGCTAATATCTTCATTTGATTTTTTTAAGCCATATTGTTTGTCTTTGAAACATAATTGCTAACTATAGACTGCTGGTGAGATTAATTAGACCTATGAAAGCTAAATAAATATGAATTTTTATACTTTCCTAGAATGTTAGGTCACATAATTCCTATAGTATTTCATGAGCTGGATGACTGTGAATACTAATGAGTCAAATGAAAGGAAACTTATGAATATCAAACATAATTTATGTGTTTGACAGTCAAATAGGTCATAGTTTTATATTTGAGATATGAACGTTAAACAGAATCCCAAAATCTAATCCCAGCTCTTCACATGCAGCTAAAATAAGGGTATGTGGAAAGCAGCTCTGTAGAAAAAAAATTGCAATCCAATATACTTTTAAGTTTAACACTGCATCATCTATATTTTCTCTATCACTTCTTTTAGTCTAGTCTAGACAGTGAATGAAACAAATCAAAGTCTAATATTTATGTAGCCTGATGATTTTGAAAGTGTAAATGTTCACAATGAAAATTCATATCAGAATTACAATCATTTTGAGAGCCTGCTGGAGCCAGCATCTGTGCACTTTTGATATCAAGGGCAACGACTGTAAGATCTTGCTTACACTCAGTCAATACATGTACAAATTTGGCATTTTAACCTAAATTCCCCTTGCTTCACACTCAGGACTATTTCTTTTCCTTTCTTTTTATTATTAATTATTGTTTTTGTTAGTTGAGTTTCAAGCTGTTTCCCTCCTTTCCAAACCCACACTAGAGAAGGACAATATTTAACATATATATGCACATACATATATACACATATAGAATATATATGGAAGACCTATTCTTTTGTGAGACACTGTCTTATATACCTTAAAGGTAATACTCCTTGTTGAAAGCTAGATTTTTGGCTAATACTCTATTATTCAATTTATAGAATTATGACATTTTTTTCAAGCTTCATATATGAAGTTCTCATTGGTGAAATCAAATATCAATGGAGTCTGAAGAATACGCACATGTGTACCTTTTCTAATTTATTTTATATATTCATATATAGTTTTATACATTAAATTATATTCATTTTATTTATGCTTAATTCATACATTACATATACAATTATATTTATTGTATATTTATGGAAAATTCTGCAAACTAGTTAATCAGCAATTGTTTTATCTAATACATAGACACAGGCATATACATATATATGTGTGTGTATACATACATATGCACATATGCAAACATACCTACATTTTTCCAATCATGCTTCTTAAACATTTGCCCTTGGCTAGGCCATTTCAAAATCAAAGGAAATTCAAGATCAAAGAAAAACAAAGGAAATTTCCAAAATCATAAATTACCCCTCAGAAGTTTTGCAGATGCAGGTGTACTTGAAGACAAAAAGCCCATCTATAACTCTGACCCTATCTAACTTCCTGCATAACAGATCTTGCTGTCATGATTGCTGCTAACCATGAAGACCAATTGAGGCTAACTATATTGATTGGGTCTCCTGAGCTGTTTACTGAAAATATTAACAACAGATTATCCAACAAAGGTGACTTACTTCCTAATAAATATAGGTAGGACCAACATAGATAACATCCCAGGGATATCATGTTCATTATTTAAACAAATATTATATATTTGTTCCTTTTGAGGATTTCTTATTGATAGTCAATTCCATAACCTTTGTAATTATCTTCAGTATTTCCACAATTGCAAATTAGAGAGATATGTGGAATCTAAGTGTAAAAGCACAAAAGAAAAATAAATGTATAAACTGAAAATCACAAAATCAGTATACACAAGATTGCAAATTGCTTATTTGTTTTCTAATATAATTTTTAAAATTTGTTGCTTACCAAAATATCTTTTCCAGCCCACTTGCACTCGTCCCTTCGAGTATGAGAAACTGGCCATGCAATCTAAAAGCAGAGAAAAAAAGATTACTTTGGTGCTGCTTGGAAGGAAGTTTCACTTAAAATCACAAATAACTTCTGAAGTCCAAACTGATGTGGCCAAGATCAATCAATACAGCATCAAAAACAGACAAGATGCATGGAATTATCGCCCTTTCTTAGTGTTTCAAGTTCCTATTGAGATATCTCTCTACATACTATAATATATTAAGATATTTAATTCAGATTTTGTTAATTTATTTCATTTCATTTTTTAGGAAAAGTGAATATAGACAGGTGGCTGGAATTATAATTGCATGCAAACGTTATTGCTGCCTCTAATTATACAATTTCTTCTCCTTTCCCCAGTACTTCAGCCATTTGAAATTTATTCCCCTTTAATATAGATAAAATTTGACCACTATGTTCTTCATTTAATTCATCATTACTATGCAGTTAAAAAATTATTATTCAGTATAGTAGAAAAATGATTTGGCATGAAATGACCCTAAAGATAAGTCACTATGAAGTTACCTAGGTTGGTCCTCCAAACCTAGGTGAACAGTTCCTTCTTCATCTATATTTGATTTTGAAAATACAAATTACAAGAATATCATCCTAACTTCATTTTAATCTCTAAAGAACACTAAAATGCCAAAAACCTTATGGCTAATAAAGGCTATTTTGTAAGATTTTCCTTTTTATATATAATTTTGGATTTTACACAATTAGAGAAATGGGAGAAATAAGGTATGAATAAGGTACTAATTATGCTGTAGCATTGAGGACTTTTTTTATACTATGTCTTCCTTACTGTACCCATACAGTAGAAGAATACCTATGTAGTCACTCCAAAGATAACATAATGATTTAACCAAATGTCTAGTGAACTCAGGACTGCCCAAAAGTTAATCTGATAAATAAAAGACAGGTTTAAATGTCCCAAAATGCAAAGCAATTATGCCAATATTCTATTGAATGTTTCAGTAAAGGATATTATGAAACAAATACAAAGAATCTATAGCATGTTAGAGGACTGCACCTATTATTACACTCAAATAAAATCCTATCAGATAAGAAAAACTCCTCCTAGGAATTCTGTTGAGAACATTTTCTGGAATCTATAGTACTAGAAAGTTCCCTTAACAAAGAGAAGTTAAGTGACTTGACCAGGGTCAAAAAGTATATAGCAAAAGAAGGATTTGACCTTGGTTCTTCTGTCTGTCTATCCATCAGAAGACATAGCCTCTCAAGACTAAAGTCAAGTAATATTAAAAAAGTTAAAATCTAGAATATTTATGTTACAAAGACAAAGTTAATATGTGTTTAACTCTAAATTACAGATTGCTAGAAGATTCTTATTTATACTAAAATTCTATTTCTAATTTCATTTTGATTTTTTAATTTTTTCAGTTGGATATCACATACATAACCCAATATTATGACCAGTTATATGACATTATCTGACATTTCTAAATGAGTCATAACCAGGCTTTTTGTGAAGGCCACAAATATTCTTATTTAATGCCTAAAGTTTTTCAAAAGACAGATATGATTGGCTTCCATGATCAATAGAATTTTTTCTGTATTTTTTTGTGAAATTAAGTAGAATAACCAGAATAAAGGTAGTCATACAAAAATCAATGATTTGTTCTCATGTAGATTAGAGTGTTTTCAATAGTGTGGTTAATTTAAGTAATTTGTACATTAAAAATAACACTGATAGCACTTAAGTTGATATCATTAAAGAGATTACATTTACAACATTTCAGCCCACTAGGAAAAATAAAAAAAATAAAATAAAAAAATCCACACATCTGTCAATGATTGGTTACACTACCATTCTCATAAGAGTAGTCACATGGGGCCTTTCTTCTGAAACTATAAAATGTCAGAGAGGAGGGTCATGGAGGTAGACTTTAGGGATCACCTATTTAGGGATCAAAACCATTATTTTTATTTTATTGAGTTACAGATTATGCAACTTTTATAATATTCCCTTCTAATCATGTTGTTGATCACTACTCTATTGATAAACAACCATACTCAACTTCCCTTTTATTTTTCTCTTCCCCATCCTCCTGTGCTCTTTGAGAACATACTGTAAACATTCTGACTACTTCCTTTTTAGCCAGTCAACAATTCTATTCTCTAAAAGGCCCAACATCTCCAAGTAATAAGCAAGTACTCAGTTCAAGGACCATCAAGAAGGAACTGGGTCAACGCTCATTTAAAACATTAAAATTCATAATCATCAAAAGAGGGAAAGTGATAGACAAGGTAAAAAATTACATGAATGAATATGAACCTCCATAGTATATTTTCTAATCCTACTTCTCTTTCCCTGAACATTTCTAGTTTCTCTGACCTACCAGAAACAATTTATTCACATCCTCTCATCCCATCACTCTGTCATATCTATTTTCCTTTACATAAATGTAAAATGTAAATGAACTAGAGCACATTGTAATGAAATCAATTATTTAAAGCCAGTCACTTAGCTAAACACACTATCTGGAAAATATACAGAAAAAAAAAAATTTCTGACATGCAAAAGTGCAAGCAATTTCAAGAGTTCTTGGGAAAAAAGATGTCTTATATGTAAATGCAGCACAAATATTTATAAACATTTATGATATTTATCCTGCATATCCAGACTTTTAAATATTGCAGGTATCACAGGAACATAGATTTCAAGTTGGAAAGGATTTTGGAGATCATCTTGCCCAATCTCCAAACATTTCCAGGATTTTTGTCCCTCTGACAAGATTAATTGTCTGATAAGTCTTTATTTGTTTAAATGGGAATTAGTGGTAAATGAGCTGAAACACAGAATAAAATGTCTATAGTTTTATTTACAAGCCCTCCCCCAATTAAAACAAAACATTACTAAAGTAAGGTTGGAAATATTTTTCTTTCACTCCTTTTGCCACTAACTGCACTGTCTCCACTTCCTCATCATCCTAAAACTCTTTAACTCTCTATCATGCCTTCTAATAGAACTAGTACAACTCTTTGTTCTAAATTAATTGAGACCTAGAAAGAGTGCTGGACGTGAAGTCAGGAATACTTGGGTTCAAACCCTGCCTCTGAAATATGATTAGGAGCAATTCTGTGTAAGTATTTTAATTCCTCTTGCTCTCAGTTTCCCATTTATAAAATCATGTTGTTGTTTTTGTACAGTCATGCCTGACTCTGTGATTGCATTCAGGGTTTTCAAGGCAAAGATAACAGAGTGGTTTGTCATTTGCTTTGCTAGCTAATTATACAGATAAGGAAACTGTGACAATCAGGGCCCAGGGTCACATAGCTAGTATGTGTTTGAGGCCACATTTGAACTCAGGTTATTCTGACACCATTCTATCTACTGTATTATCTAGTTATTATTCATAAAATAATAGAGGTAGGTTAAAAGACCTCTGAGGCCCTTTCTAGTTCTAAGTCTACTTCTATGAATTAATAGGAATTGATAAGATAATTAAAAATTTTTCAAAAAAAAGAGTAGAGAAAGAAGAAAAGAGGACACAGCACAGAATTCTGCAGTTTTACCTATATTAATGGGGCAGGAGAGTGATGGTAATCTAATAAAGATAAATAATGATTAGGTAGGAAGTATAAGCCTTTATTAGATGAATGATTATGTTTCCTCTCTGATTTCTTTGTCTCCATTCTCTGGTTTATCTAGTCTATTCTCTGTACTACTCCCATATTAAACTCCCTTAATTTCCATTTATTTTTTCACTGTATCTCTATTATTTACTAAAAAAAGTCCATATTCCTTGATCTGGCACTGAAGCACCTTCAAAACTAAGTCTTACTTATCACAGACTCTCGTATTTTCTACCACAAAACTTATGAAACAAACATTAAGAAAAAATAGCTTCTTTGATTTCAAAGCATTTACAATCTAATAAATGAAAAAGATTCAGGGTTCTTTGCTTTTTCCCCCAAATTTCTTTAACATGAGCAGTTTTTAAATTCTTCTAAAGTCATAAAGTGATAAAGCACCAATTTCATTATAGTCCCAGAGAGCCTGAAATAAGACTTCTTTCACATCCTTGTTGGGGGTTAGAGAGAGAAAGTGAGGTTATTACAGCTCTGACAATATAAAAAAAAGAACAAGTATTAACACTGATATCAAAAGATTTTTTAAGATCATATAATATGTATCAATTACATCATCTCTCCTCAAAACTCCTTGTTCAAATTTTCATGACTAGTTCCTTTTGTAAAGCAGGGCAGCCTTGATAGAAACAAGTAACACTCTGGAACAATGCTTTACACATTATTTGGAATAAATATTAAATGTACAATGACAATCTTGAATATGAACTATAGAACTTTAGAGATATTTACCTTCACTATATTATTCTTCAACTTTATTTTTCCACTTTAAGGGTACCAAAAACAAATTAATTCATGCCAATATGTTGCATCCTTTGGGGAAAGCAAAAACAACAATAGACCTCAAAAGTCTGTACAGAAACATTTGCTGTGGGTGCTGGATGAGCCATATTAAATGCATCCCTTTTTGCTAAAACACATCTGTTGAATCTTCCAGAAGGCAATATTTGTGCTAAAGCTGGGCAATGCTCTTAATTGTCTTTGTGTTGGAGCTAGGCTATGATCTCTTTTGATGTCTTGTCAGCACCACCAGACAATATGGTTTTGGCATCCAGATCCTTATGGATGTCAACATTGAACTTCATGATGGAATTATAAGTATTGTCATGGAAACCATAAAGTCCTATACCTAAGAAAAATGGTTGGAAGAAAATTTCTGACGTTGGTGATACTAATAGCCATGACCTGACTATCAAAAAGCCTATGGCTGTTTTCTAGAAAAGAACTGGGGCAGATAGGTGGCACAATGGATAGAGAATCAGGTTTGGAATCAGGAAGATCTGAGTTCAAATTTGGCTCAGACAACAGCTATGTGACTCTGGGCAAGTCACTTAACCCTGTTTGCCTCAGTTTCCACATCTATAAAATAAGCTGGAGAAGGAAATGACAAATTACTCTAAAACTGTTACCAAGAAAAACCAAAATGAAATCACAAAGAGTCAGATATAACTGAAAAACAACTAAATAACAACAAAAAAGATCTAAATGGCAATGGTTATCTTCTCAAAATCTTAGACAAGAGCATAACACTATTCCTCTTTTATTTTACCTACAATTTCCTTTTCAGCTGTGTCAAGGATGCTATGGTTTTCCTTAGGAACTTCATGAGGTACTCCCTCAAGTCACTACTAGGAAGAATCATAAGAAAGATGGCCTGAGGTTGGGAATATTCTTAAAATAAACAAACAAACAAATGAATGAATAAATGAGTAAACAAATATATATATATTTAGAGAGAGGGGGGGCAGTTTGGACTGCACCATCATAATATCAATGGAATCACCAGAAATATATAAGGAGAGTACAATCTGGATGACAACATCTGTGGCTAGAGTACTGAAAGTCTTGATCATCATATGTGAATATATGTAATTTTCCTCCTCTATTGGCTTTGAGAGTTTTGTTGGGGAGTGTGGATGGCTTATTTGAGTAACACAGGATGATCTTCTACAGTGGAACTAAATTTAGAAAATATGGAGCCAGATCTCCCAACTTGTCCCAGTTGGTGACAATAATATATTAAATAGGTGACCTCAGGATCACCTTATCTTTATTGTTTGGTGCTTTCCTCCATGTCACTGTCTTTCAAGGTCATACCAACCATCATACTACATGTTAGGGACATTCCAAAATGGAAGGGAATACAGCCTAGAGGTCACTGTCTCCAGAAAATCCAGGTTCAAATATTCCAGAGCCATCGTCAACAAGAAGGCTGGCAATACTATGACAAATTTTAAAGTGGTAAATACATGATATCCCTCAGAGAAAAAGAAGATGGTGTAACATCTGGAGTTGGGAGTGGGAAGGAGGGATTCTTCGGAGTGTAGTAACTCAGAACCAAATGTGTATATTACTTATCTCTTTTTTTTAGGCTTTAACTTCCTTAAAGGAAAATATGATATTTTGTTCATCTGAGCTCCTTGGAGGCATGGACTATTTTTTGTCTCATTTCGTATCCACAAGGCTTAGCATAGTGTCTGACATATAGCAGGCACTTTATAAATGCTTAATGACTGATGAATACCATCTATCTCGGAAGTAGGCAAACTATATATAAATATATAGTTTAATTGTCTAATTTTGTCTAAATTTAATTGTCTATTTAAACAATAACTGTCTAAATATATATGTACATATATATTTAGAATTAATGAATAAAAGAATTATTTCCAATACTAGGTATACAAGGCAATTCATAGTACGTCCTACTCTCAAGGAGGCTTGCAATGAGGTGGATAAATGGGCAAATGCACACATCACCACAATGTAGTACAAAGGAGAAGAAGATGAGAACAAAGGCATCCAACAGTAAAGAACTTAGTCCAGGAAGGGTGGTGTCAGTGTCATATACATAGAAACACAATTCTATATGCTAACTCTCTAATGATTCTTTTCCTTTAACCTGACTTCATTCTAGCCACAGCCTGGTAACACTTACTATTCCAGATACTAAGAAAATAAAGGATACCATTTCCATTCCTTTTGGACACAACATAGAAGGATCATGGTTATGTCAATTCCCACCCCAGTGCTGAAAAAGCCTTTCCAGTTTCCATGACAATAGGCACAGAATTCCAGAAAGGAAATTACTACTACTCTGTTTTCATCCCTTCTCTTCTCATATATTCTCTAGAAAAGTAGCACTAAGAAAGTCCAAACTATCCCACAAGCCACTAAGAAAATGCCTACGATTTCTCAGGGTATGCTCCTCTTCCTCTAAGTTAAACTACTAATGAAAAGTCCCTTTTTTAACCCAAGCATAGTGCATACAGTCCAAAAGAGAAAAAGGGTTGAATAATCTTAAATAATTTGCATTTTCTGCCCTATAATCAATAGTATGTAAAATCTGATTAGAAATATATTATTCACAATAGAACTCTATCTGGTTATTACAACAATAAAGTTTGCATAGTGTGGTAAGATTTGCAAAGCACAATACAAATTTTATCTCACTGGATCCTCACAACAATGCTGAGAATAGATACAATTATTATTTGCATTTTGCAAATAAGGAAACTTCTGCTAAGCAAGTTCAGTATCTCCTTTAGTTTCACAAAACAAGGAGTAAAGCATCTGACTTAGATGGGCCTAGTCAAACACCAGCATTCTTAGCCACTATGCCACCTAATACATTATTTTTTTTTATTTTTTTTTTAAACCCTTACCTTCTGTCTTGGAGCCAATACTGTGTATTGGCTCCAAGGCAGAAGAGTGGTAAGGGTAGGCAATGGGGGTCAAGTGACTTGCCCAGGGTCACACAGCTGGGAAGAAGTGTCTGAGGCCAGATTTGAACCTAAGACCTCCCGTCTCTAGGCCTGGCTCTCAATCACCTGAGCTACCCAGCTGCCCCCTAATACATTATTTAAATACAGTGAATGAAAAACTAAAGAAGTCTAAGTATAGATTTAGAAATAATTGGTCTTTTAAAAACAGAGTGGGGCACGAAATTCAACAAAATGAAAAAAAAATGTTAAGGCATAATCTGCCAGTGTCTGATAGTTAGGTCAAATTGCTGCAAGACAATTTTCTTCATTATTCCATTGCGCTTGGGTTTCCTCCAAAAAGATTTTTAACGTGTTAATCCATTTGATTCAGTATACAAATGAATAATCTACTTTCCTCTCAAACTGGAAAACACAAGATATTTATTTCAATCACCTGAGGAGGCTTAGAATCATAAAGAAAGGCCAAAGGAAAAAAATGTCTTTCAAAGAGCTTAACCATTTAACTATAAAAATAATGAAAATATTACAATTTTGGCATACTGAGCTATGATAAATCAAACTTCTTTATGAATCTACTCACTATATTAATATTTGTAGAAGTTCTTTACAAATGAAAAAGTAAATGCCTTTTTTAGAATATCTTTCTCTTTGAGAACCCACATCAGCTTTAAATTTAGCTCTACAACTTTTACCAACAGTAATGTTCTCCTCTCCATCAAGAATAAAAAGCTTTTACCAATCTGTCACCATTTTTTTAGTATTCCATCTATTATGGTTTATGAGGAGCTCAGGTACATCATTTTAAAACACTCCAGAGTTAAGAAAGAAGCAAAAATCAACGCCCACACATTCAAACACTGAGGTGTATGCACTATCAAAAATACACTGTTATATGACCTTTTGTGAGGCTTTCGAAAAGTCACTTTCATATTTTAGAGCTAAAATGAGAAATATTGACTGTAATAGAACTGTTAGCTTAAAGTAAAGCTCATTCATTCTCTTAATACTGCCATTTTCCCTTACTTTGTCAATTCTATCTTGGTTTACCAAACTATAAGTCATGAAAGTGGAGTGGATCACATGATACAAAATGAATGAGACATCAAATGGAAATGCTGATGGTATCTGCCTGACAAAAATGGATTTTTTTACTTTTCATTCAGATGTTTTTTGTGTCATGTTAACTAAGCCATGTATAATAGAACATCTGAGCCTTTAATAGCTTTTTAAAGTGTGATAGTAAAAATTCATATTATAAAATAACTTGTATCAGATGAATTTGTACACATACATATATATGCATTAGAACAAATGGATAGAAGTTGCAAAGAGACAAATTCTAACTTAATAAATCAAGAAAAACTTGCTAATAGTTATAGCTTTCAAAAGCACAATGGGAGATGATGGACTCCTCTCCTTGACAGTTTTCAAGAAAAGAATGAATGGCCAAATGTCAGATATATTATAGTGGGAAATTTCTTTGGGGAAATTGATTTTTCTATTTGACTTTGAAATCTCTTCTCACTTTTCAATTCTGCAATACTGTGATGTCAAATAAGCACATAAAAGAAAACCAAATTTGGCATTTTAAAAATTAGAATTGAAAATTTCTATTATTCTATCTACTGACTTTAATTGTAATAAAACTACAGTGAATATATTAGAATGAAGATACCTTTTGAAAATCCTTGATATTAACCAGGCTGAATGAAAATATGTGATCCTTTGCTCCAACATACAGTCTACTCCGTTCCTCATCCAAAAGGAAAGTATGATAACTGGAGCTGTTAGTCAGGCCACTGAAAGTGATAACATTGTTGGATTCCAACATTTCTGTAAGGTAACAAAGCAGACATCTGTGTTAGTTTGATGACCTAAAAGAAGAAACACAGCCTATATCACACACTGAAACAAGGGCATTTTATTCTGTGATTATCTAGACTTGGGTACTTTGTAAGAGGTTATGCGTGACAATGGAACCAACAAGTTGTCCATCTAAACTTACTATTTCCTTTTTTATAGGCTCCTAAAAAAGTAGAAAAGATGCTGAGTATCCTCAACTATGGGTCGAAGACCAATAAAAAGATTATTGCAACAACTTAATGGCCAAAATTATCTTCCTGTAGTGTAGGTCTAACTATGCACATTTTTCCCCTCTTCTCCTTTCTGTACTCGCCTATAGTGGCTCTATTACTTCAGGCTCAAATATAAAATCCTTTGTCTTTTTAAGCTCTTCACAATCTGGCCCCTTCCTAAATTCCTCTCTTTCTTACATATTTTCCCCTCCATTCCACTCTATAATCTAGACCAGTGATGGGCAAACTTTTTAAAGAGGAGGCCAAAGGAAAGGAAATGCTCATCTGTCAGCCTGTTTCTAAGGCAACTCTTTTGAAGTTTCATTGTATTGTATCCTACTCATTGTATCCGTCAGATTAGGAAGAATATCTAGGCTGGATAGAAAATTTCAGGGGGTCACATCTGGCCCATGGGCCATAGTTTGCCCATCACTCCTCTTAGACTAATTCATGCCCCTGTATTTGCCTCATTTCCTTGTCTATAAAATAGACTGGAGAAGGAAATACAAAACTATTGCAATATCTTTGCAATGGAAATGCCAAAGAGGGGGAGGCGCAAAAAAAGACAGAAAACTCAACCAACCAAACATTATCTATGCCTACAATGGTCTTCCTCCCAGTCTTCAACTATTAGGATCCCTGACTCTTTTAAAATTTAATTCCTGAATTTCACTTTTCCCCAAGATGCCTCCCCTTGCTGTTTAATGGCATCCTCTCTAAAGCTAACCACTTTTCTATTTTGCATCTGTCTTTAATGGTTTGATTTATAGATGTTCACTTTTCAAGCTGAAGCAAAAGCTCCTTGAAAACAGACTTTTATCTTTGTATCACCAATCCTTAGGACAATGCCTGGCATATAAGAGTGCTCTAAAAATTCTTACTGAGTGATAGTCCAAACTTTTCCTTTTTACAGATAAGGAAAGAAACATATAAGGCAAGTGATTTATCAATGTCCCACACCTGCAGAGATGGGTCATCTGACACCATCTGTAGCATTCTTCCCACCATACTGTTGTGACTTACACAAACATATTTGCACTAAAGTCATAATATATTAGGAAGATAAATAAGATTGATAGATATTTGGCTTCTTATTTGATTACACATCTGTATTAAGGGTGGTGGAAAACAAAAACATTAGACAGATAAACTTTGCCTATTATTAGCAATGCTACTGTTGAAAGTCATGACCATTAAGCTTTAGTTTCTTTATTTATAAATGGTGATAATGTTACTTTCTTTATTAGCCTAAGAAAACCAAGGTGAAAAAAAATGTTACACAATTATGCAAATTATTATAAGAGTGAAGAAAATTCTGAAGAGAAATGAAGTAGTTCTCCACTTCCCAGAATTTGCATATTATGTAAATTGACACCCTTTTCTTCCCTGATCTATTTATATAAGGTAAATAATTATAATCTAATTAAGTATTAATTCAATTTTAATAGGCAAGTGTGAGGTGCTACTTCTCTGGCTTTAATGTATAATCAGCCATACGATAAGACAGAAAAGAAAAGATTTAGTTCAGTAGAAGATATCAGAAATACAAATCTACTTCATGAGACACTGTTGTATGCTGGATAGTTGGTTGATCTTTTTACTTGGACAGGAACAAAATGGCATCCCCGGTGATGTCTTTTGACTAACACATAAATTGTATTAAAGTCAGTTGGAGTTGCATGAAGTTATCAGCCTCATTCTCTCTTCCAATCTCTGAAGTAGAATGGCAAGACAAAATTGAAGGCTAATGTTGATAGCTCAGGATGCAACAGATAACCTTTGTTTCTTCAAAGTCTAACCAAGCTCTAAGTGCTCCACAGCACTAGCTTCTAATGCAATCATGGCCACTGGAACAAACTCTTTTCATTTTCCCTTTCTTCCAGAGTCTTCTCATGCTTGAGGAAGACACTCCCTTAAACTAACTGACAAGTTTGAAACCTTTTGGTTATTCTATGTTAGATAGTATACTAGATTTGACATCATGAGAAAACTGACTTCAAATCTCTTCTGTCACTTAAGAATTATTTGCTACATATAGCCCACTTAACTTTGAAAGACCCTCAATTTCTTCATATGTAATAAAAAAAAATAGTACTACTTTTATTAACCCTCCTCAGAGGGCATTCGTGGAGTTAAAACAAGACAATAAAAAGGGGCAAAATAATTGTGACGCACTTTGTAAACCTTAAAGCACCATACAAAAGACATGTTCTCTATATAGAGAGAGATATCCTAAAAAAGTTTAGATTCTTGAAGTATAACAATCACTCTGAAAATAGAAATTATTCTAAGGTTAAATCAAACTAATGAACTCCTAAATTCTTTAGCAACCAAAAAAGACTCTGTTTTCTGTTAGCACAGAAGAAGCAAACTCTGTTTTACAGATGTTTTCCATTGGTTTATAATTTTGCTTAATTTTCTCTCATCAGTCTTTTCAATCTGACACTAGTTTCTCACTTTTAAGATTCTTTGCAACAGAATGACATTGCATTAATGTATACAATTCTTGTTAGTTTGCTTTCCAAAATAAGCAAAAGAACTATAAAGTGATGTTACCAATCACTATTTGTAGAATTTCAGATATAAATAATTGAAAAAATGTTCACTGTTCATGAGTATGAAGCAATAGTCTAAAAATGCCAATACTGTCAAATTAAATTACATCTTTAATGTCGTATCAATTAAACACCAAAGGAATACTCTATATAACTAGAAGATATTAATGGAACTTAGATGAAAGGAAAAAAAGTCAAGCATTTCAAGAGGAAAAATGAAAAGAAATGTGAATGAAGGGCACCAATACCTCACACTTTGAATAAATATAAACTCTAAAAACTTGTATGTGACTTAGGAAAACTACTCCAGAAAGAAGAAAGCAAAATCAGATGAACAATTTATATACTAGTACCAATATTATAAAAATAAATGTTTTGAGAACTTTTAGAAACTTTTGAAGAATGAAATGAGCAAAACTAAAATAATTTAATAGCAATAAAGTAAAAACTAACAATTTTGTAATTTATAAGAACTAAAACTTAAAAAATAATTTTATGATTCCAGAGAATTGATGATAAAGTCCTCTATCCTTTAAAAGAGGTGATTTATTTAAGGAGCAGGATGAAATATTTATATTTTTTTGCATGCCCATTAAGGGAATTTGTTTTGCTTGAATAGAAATATTTATAACAATAACATTTGCTTTTTTCTTGCTTTTTTTAACCAAAGGGAAGGAAGAGAGAAAAGAAATTGTTTCTTATTAATTAAAAAATAAAGAATAGAATGCTACAGATCTTTGATGTTGTATATACTTTCAGCTTATGTCATGTACTATTCATTTTACTTAACTTTTATTTTGCTATAAAAGACATTTCAAAGTGGGAGTAAACTGTAAATGTCTGCAATGCAAAACACAATACAGCAATAAAATCTTAAAAAGAAAAAAAATTGAGACAAAAGTTTTGTTGAGACTCTCATGACGTCAAAATAAGTGATCTAAAACTTTAGATTGCTTACTTTCTCTTACAATGTTCTCAGATCAAAACATTGGGTTTAGAATCAAAGGCTTTTAGTGATCTCACTTTTGAAGGTCTTGATTTTCTATCTCCCTTATGTTAATCTTCTGTGCTTCTCTGGAATGTTATTGTTTAGTCATTTTTATTCATGTCCAACTCTTTATGTCCCCTTTCAGGGTTTTCTTGGCAAAGACACTGTCTTGGCTTGGCATTTCCTTCTCCAGCTCATTTTAACAGATGAGGAAACCAAGGAAAACAGGGTTAAGGAATTTGCCCAGGGTCATACATCTAGGCAGATTTTGAACTCAGATCTTCCTGACTCTAAGCCTAGAACTCTTATCTTCTGTCTCTTTGGAATGCATACCCATTCAAACATTTTTGCCATTCAACTGCTTTATCTTTGAACTGTCTTCTTTTGAGTTTTAGATTTAGATTTTCAGTTTTCTTTATTGTTCCTGATTACTTAACTAAAATTTATCTTTTATTAATGGTGACATCCAGGTAATGGAAACTGAAAAAAATATTCAGAAATGTGAGAAGTGTTACCCACATTTTGCCTCCATCACATCTCAGACCATATGTTTTGCTGCAGTCAAATGACTTTGAAAAAGATCAAACTAAATCACTGCTCAATTAGTTTGTCATTAATGCATCTGAACACAGTGACATACAAATATGCACTGGCTGTTTTCAGGTCCAGATGTTCTGCTCTGTAGCTACAACTGAAATCTTAACACATTTAGGCAATCATAAATTGAACCTCATTTGCATATTAGTGATAGGCATAAGTTGCAATTGAAGTTCTCTAGTGTCTTCATTATGCAATTGGTAATCTAGGGCTCTCCACTGTTCCTGAAGGTGGAACTGACTCTACATTCAATAAATATTATTAAGGGCCTATTTTATGGCATATGATATAGGGTTCTAAAGAGCAATTAGGTCATTGTTCTTAAAAAACTTAAAAGTAGATTTGCCATGAGGCAATGAACAACAATTGCACGATTAAATCATGAAAAAAGATATGAGAATTATAAAGTCTTATGAGAGCTACAAGGAAGGAAAGGTAATTCCCAACATTAGCATGAGAGGCATAGATTTAAAAAAAGGCTTCTTGAAGGAAGTATCTCTGCCTGAATTTGTATTTTAAAAGACAAAAAAAAAAAAAGATTTCAAAAGGACCTGTGGGAAAGGATATAATTCCATACATAAAAAGGAGTTAAATTAAAGGATGGAAGGTAGATGTAAAGAAAGAATGGGGAGAAGTGAAAGATTAACTATGTAAGTATAATTGTGGAGAATTGTAAATAAAAACTAAGAAGTTCTAATTTGCATATCAGTCTTCCTTGCTACCTGGTTCACTACCTATCATCCTTCACTTCCATCAGATTGTATCCTCCCTAAGTGGACAATTGGTGGCACATATTTCTTGGTATCCCAAGCACCAAATAACAAGGTTTGTAGATAGTAAGCACTTAATCTTTCTTGAAGGGAATTGTAAGAAAAGCAGATTTGATAGAAAAAAAAACTTAAAAATTTAAAAATCTGTAACATTGACAATTAGTATAATTAAAGAATTGAATTATATTTGGATTCCAACAGAATATATACAAAATTACAAATTTCCAAAGTTAAAGAAACATGACTTATACAAACAATTTGCACAAAGTAGTATAAAACATATAATGGAAGACATGATGACCAGACATGGGTGAGCCAACTATTTTAAGAGAATAGGGCACTGAGGGTACAGAGTAAATAGAGCACCAAATTGAGAGTCAAAAGGACCTAAATTTAAAGTTGTCTTCAGATACTTTCTAGCTATGTGACCCTGGGCAAGTCACTTAACCCTGATTGCCTACTCCTTGCCACTTGTAGAATTGATACTAAGACAGAAGATAAGGGTTTAAAAAACAAACAGAATAGGAGACAACAAACAGAGTTGTTTCACAAGTGAGACTGGAAACTGGTTTCCCCATTTTATTCTGTATTCTGTATTAATTATTGATTGAGAAGCATTTCTAATCGCTAGAATCAGTACTTATAGATTAGAGGCAGATTTAATTGTGTAGGACTTCATATTATAATTTATAAGAGTTTAACTGCCCCATTTCTCTGAGCGTTAGCCTAGATTCAATATCTTATCCCAGAAGGATGGAAGAAAGATGAGTCAATGTGGACATTACATATTCTGTCTGGTCATAAGCCCAACACCAGTTATAGGGGACTGCCTAACACAGGGCTTTTTCCAGAAAACTTGAGTCAACTGTTTTCCCTTTACAACGAACTTTGGAAATCGCCTTTTGCAAGCAAATCAGCATGATTTTTGCCAAATATAAGCCCATCTACACCTTTACCAACTGCATAACAGATTGCTCTATTCTAATGTATTCCTGTCTACTGAGGGTCTAGGCATCTCACTTGATCGATAACTGCAAGCCTTGTTATTAAATTGATCACGTTCAGAACTAAAATGCCAAAGATACATTTCCTACAACTTGTACACTGATCCTCCTCTTCTACTCCCCCAACCCCAAACACTTAAGTAGTCATAAGAAGATAGCTAATGCCTTACTAACATTCTTGATAGAGGGTTTGTTGTAAAACAAATAAGAATCCCAAAGTCATATGAGGGGTTG
The DNA here is from genome assembly GCF_016433145.1 of Gracilinanus agilis. NCBI lineage: Eukaryota > Metazoa > Chordata > Mammalia > Didelphimorphia > Didelphidae > Gracilinanus > Gracilinanus agilis. The sequence goes on from NC_058134.1 coordinate 164,643,404, forward strand.
TATGTGATTCATTTTGGATGAGCAAATAAACTGATAGAACTTTGAAAATATCAATTTAAGTCCATTTATGACTAACAGCTTCTGGAGAGATGATGGGCTTTCATTGTTTTTTAAGCCGAATTTCAGTTTAATTTAATTTTTTTTAATTTAAATTGTGTGTATGTGTGTGTTAGTCTAACACTGTGATTTCCTCTTTGTAGAAACCACTGATGTGGAAATTCCTTTAGCAATGCAGACTGGTAATTCGTTTGCTACCCTTTTAACTTATTATAAGTTAAAGGAATTTAGTTAAAAATTGCTTTAAATTTTTAAATTTAAGTTAATTTAAATTAAAATTTAAAAGTTTAAAAAAGTTAAAAAATAAGGAAAAAATTGGCAAGTTTAATTCAGTTAGGTTCCAATTAAACATCATGGCTTCCTCTGAAGTCACAAAATTAGGATACATATATGTGTTTGTGTGTGGTGTGATAACAAAATACACTTTTAAAAGGTTAGCAAATAATTTTGGGATGGTATCTCTTTAAATTTGTAATAACAGATCTTTATCAAAGGTTCTGAATTAAAATATTCTAGATGTTACTTTTTTCCTCTTAGACTAAATTATTTTTATATTCTAAATATTTCCCCCCATATATACCATCATTCCCCTTCAGGTAGTCTCTAATTTACAGTTCTAAACAAGTTGTAGAAGAATGAAGAGATGATATTGTCAGTAATCAATAATGGCATATTCTGTAGGCTGTTATTGATTGCTTTTGTCAACTGCTATTCTTACATAATTTTTTTCAATAGAGAGAACTTATACTAAATATTTTTAAAATGATGAAGTGCTGCTACATCTTTGCATCATACATCGATATAGTTTTTCTAGTTTTCTAATTATTTTAAAAACAAACACAGATTTTTACAGATGATTATATTACCATGACCAAGTCAACCTTTTTGAAAAGTCAGTGAAATTAATGCTCAATTTTAGAATGCATGACCCCCCAGCACTAGCCTTTTTTTAGTAGGGTGGAGATCTCCACACACTTGACCTTCAAATAAAAACAATAGTTACCCTGTTCATGTATTTGTTGACTTCCTTTATGCCTTTTTCTACAAAGTTTATAGCATGAAGGGTAACAGTATTCTACCAGTTGCTGCAGCCAGACAGATTTCTTCTATTCATTTTGATTTGAAGATCATGCCTTTGTTTCTTTATTCATGCCTTAAACTTTGTCCTTAGACTTTTTATTTTCAAAGGTCTCAAATAAAACGGAAACCTCAATCATCATAGATGTCTCTTTCTTCAGTCCCTCTATCCAATCAGGGTAAAATCTGTAAAAGCCTGGCTATTCCTTCTTCAAAATTCCCTTTAATTTATGTTTCCACTGTGAAAAATTAAGCTTTTTATTAATTCATGTTCCATCTATTGCATTTGCCTCCTCTCTTCTTACCTCTTGTCTCTCTAAGTTTCCATTTCATAGAGAATACTTCCCCAGAAGAACCTTCCTATAGCTCAGCTTTGATTGGATTATTCTCTTTAACCCTTAAAACTTTTAGCAGTGTGTCACTCTTTATTCTGATACAATTCCATAGCCTTCAGGACCCTATAAAATCTGGCTCCAATTAAACTTTTCCAACCTTGTTTCTATACTTTCCTCATGAATACTGTAATCTCCAGGCAAATTACCCCACAATTGTTCCTTTTCCTTACCTAAAAATCTTACCTCAGGCCTAAAGCTGGAATATCTTCTCCCTCTTCACACTCCTGAAAAAATCTATTCATTGTTCAAAACCCACGCATTTTCTGATCACCCTAGAATTCTACATGAATCTATGACCCAGACTTTCTGGAAGAAGTAGTTATACACATCATGGGGTCTCTGAACAGTTAGCAACAGAATAGCTTGGCAGACTGTGCCATTTTAATCTCATTCACATGTCCATAAAATTAGGGAAAAAAGATATTGCTACAAATGCTGTAGTTATGTACGTTCTGTGCCCAAGGAAACCTTTTAGCTCTAATGACAGAAATCAATCAACCAAATAACTTCTTTTACTTGGAAAATTGGCCTCTCACATAATATCCTAATGGTTTTTTTTACATAAATGTGTAGGTACACACACACACACACACACAGAGAGAGAGAGAGAGAGAGAGAGAGAGAGAGAGAGAGAGAGAGAGAGAGAGAGAGAGAGGAGAGTGTGAGAATGGGAGAGAGAGGCAGAGAGAGAATAGGGAATTGTCATCCTAATATGATAGCCTTCTAATTCCTTCATACACTTAAAAAAAGATTATGAGTTGAAGGAGGGCTCTCCAGCCTCTATGGGGCTTAGAAGATTCCTGTATCTCTTGCATGGAGCTGGGTGCCCTCTCCCTTTGTCCAAGAGCTGAAGGAGTTTTTGGCAAGGTGCAAAGGAGACCTGGATGTGAGGAGAAAGGGATGACTAGGAATGAGAACAAATGTTTAGGTTGGTGACAGCAATCTTGGTGGCATCTATCAGGTAGAAGAGATAACACAAAGAGACCTCTCTCTCCATGTATCAGTAATACAACCATTCTAGAATCAGAAACTTGGCTGCACTTTTACAAGAAACTTGAATTCTTCAATTAACTAGATTTGGAGCTTGAAATCGTGAGGTAATTGCATGCCATGCAGCTGAAGTAGCCAGGGAAAGGGTATCTTTTAGCAATGAAATGATGAAAGTCATATCCCTTAACTCCTTCTCAAAAAAAAAGCTACTGAAAGGAAAAAAAAAGAGTAAGTGCTTCCACTTTTCCTCATTCAATAAACATTAATTAAACATTTGCTCTCTGCCAAACACTGTGTTTGGTATATGGAATAAAGGGGAAAAAATGGGAGTAACATTATTTCAAGTCCTCCTCCATTAGTGAATGAAAAGAAATGAATGAGAATATAGGCAGTGATTCAGAGGGTGACCAGGTAGGCTGTTATTAAGGATAAGGTAGATCTCAATCAGCGCCAGCAAATTGAAAGCAAAAGGGAGAGGGATTGATTGCCTTCAGAAAATGTCAAAGCTATAAGGCACATATGACAGAGCATCAGGTCTGAATTTAGAAGGTAATGGGTTCAAATCCAATCTAAGACACGTCTTAGCTGTGGGGACCCTGGGAAAGTCACTTAACCTCTGTTTACCTAGCTCTTGTCCTTCTGACTTGGAATTTTTACTAAAACAAAAAGTAAGGCTTTAAAAAAAAGAAATAAAATAGCAAATTTCCTTTAACAACCTTAAACCTCTCCATGAAAAAAAAAGGTCCACATTTTTCATTCTACTGATGTGTTCTATATGGCTGAGAGACGTGGGATACAGGCCAATAGTGTGCTGCTAAATGTTTAACAACTGGCTCTCGGGGTTTAAAAAAAAAAGTACTTCCAACACATTAAGTTATTTCCATTTTTAGCATTTTCTCTTTCACATTCTTAAGTCTATACGATTAATAAAACAATAAATCAAGCCCTGATTTGTGAGGTTTGCCGGTTTCTGAACAAAAATGCTCACAATGACAATTTGACAATTGACTAGGAGGTGGAAATTTCCATTCTAAGATAAAAGGTAAGGGTTTAAAAAAATAATTAGCTAATTTTCAGCCCGTCCCTTCTTAATAAACACTCTCTAATGAACAGAAAGTAAATATCCCAAAAAGGGCAATAAGGAAGAACAGGAAGCATATTTTACTTAATAACCAATGGGGAACTGGGGAAAAGTAAGAATAAATTATATCAAGTAATTTACATATATAAAATATGTGCCTGGACTATATGAGCAAATTAAGAGTAGAACAAGTGGACAATTCAAGTACTCCATTTATATTCTTGAGATTTCTGGAAAAAGCAAGGAAAATCTCTTGCACTCTAAGTAAATTAACCTCTGCCTTCAGACTTACAAAAGAATAGGGACAGGATTTCTGATAGGATGAACAGGTACATGGGTTGTGATCCACATCCCTGGTGAGGCTACTCATTTGACAGATTCATTTGAGTTTCTAATTACCTTTTTTAATGATGACCTGTGAACTATATGCTGACCCTTTTTAATCTTTTTATAGAATCCTCATTTACTCCATGGACTCTGTCTCAGGCCCTCTCTTCCATTTTTACATATTTTGTCAGTAATCTCTTCAGCTATCACGGATTCAATTATTACCTTTGTGCAGCTGACACCTAAATCTCTCTAGCTGTACTCATCTCTCCTGAGATCTAATTTTATGTTTCCAACTGCCTTCCTCATCCATCTGCCAAGATGATCCACAAGCATCTCAAATTCAGCATCTCTAAAACCAAACTCATTTTCTTTCTCCCATGAGCATTCCCCTCTATCTTCCTAATTTTCCTATTTCTGGCACCACCATTTTTCCAGAAACCCAGGTTTGCCATCGAGGAATCATCCCTAAGTCTTGATTTTGATTCATCCTAACCACAGTTGCCAAATCCTATTTGGTTCTTTCTCCTCAATACATTTACATCTCTTCCAATCCTTGACTCACATCACAACTATTCTAATTCAGTCACTGATCACCTCTCACTGGGACTACTGAAATAGCCTCTTAATTAGTCTCCCTACATCTAATCTCTTCTTTCTCTAATCAGTCCTCCACATACAATTGTCATTCATAGATTGCCCAACTGACTATCTTCCTATTTTTCTGAAAGCCTAAGTGCCTCTAGAAGAGGGGTGGGAGTCCAAATCTGAGGATAAATTTCTTGGGGCCTATGGAAAATCAGAGAGGAAAAATTACATATTTATTCAGATAAATCTTGTACTGAAATTTACCCTTCTCTTCAATTGCTTAAAAAATAAGATTATTCTGAAACAAAGTTTATTGGCTTTACCAGAAAGAAAGGTTAAGAAATCCTGCTCTGACAAAACAAAATAATTTTTCTATGCATTCCAGCTCTTTACTGATTACAGCCTAAATATGTAGTCTGATAATACATTTTTCACCCTCACTGAGTTCCAAACATTCAAATGCCATTTTCTTTAAGAAGCTTTACTCTATTCACCCAGTTATTAGTGCTAGGTTGAAATAATTTTATTTTGTTTATATCATGTATTTATTTATCTGTGAACATATTGTATAGCCTCTCATCTCCAGAATAGTATAAATTCCATAACATAATGGTTTATCTCACTTCTCTATTTGTTTTCCTAGTAGAGTGAGTAGCAAATGATGCTTAAGGAATGTTTATCAATTAGTTATTATACTTATTGGTGTGCTAATGCAATTAGTAGATTCTTAACAGGGTATCTTAAACACTGATTAAACATTAATATTAATTAAACATCTACTTTTCTGCTAAACAGTAAGCTCATTAAATGTAAAGATCATGCTTTATATATGTATGTATATATATATACACATAGTATTGAATGAGTGAGGGCATACATGAATGAATGATAGTAAATTTAGAGATCAAGCAGTCTAATCCTCTTGAATGAGAAAATTGAGATATAAAAGTCAAGTGATTGGTCCAGTCATTTGGTCAATTAGGAATAAAGCCCTGAAATGAAGACAAGAAGCCAAGTTTCTTGACTCAGTCTGTTCCCACTAGACCTCTCTATCAAATTAAACTTTTTGAATTATTTATAACTTCTTCCCAGAATGCAATGTTAACACTGGCATGTAGAATTTCCCTTAGTGAGTAAGTGATAAATGAAGAGCTCCACAGGTCAGGGGTAACATAAGTAGCAGAAGCAGTTATTACATAAAAGTTCACTACTGGGTGTGCCAGGCAGCAAGGATGATGGACCAGCCCAATTCCATGGAACTTAAAAATGTCCAACCAGAAGATCTCAACCCTGGTAGAATGAACCACTGGTCTGGGTGTTCAGGCAGAGATAAAAGGAGCAAGTGTGAGATCATGGAATCTGGCATTAAGGATATCTGAACCTTCATTGTGTAGAATGACAAAAGATTTGAATGCACGAATGAATGAGTTATTTTCCTTCATCACTACTGATGATTGATAGTTGTGATTTATTCATGTAGTAACAAATGTACCATGAAAATGTTCATCTATTCTTAAAAGAACAACAATGAACATCTAAGAAGTATCACCCTGTGAGTGAATATTGAAATTCCTTTAGTCTAGACACAGACCAAAATGATTAATGCAGACATTCAGTGTTATTATTTTCTCATCTGAGTACAAAATTATTATAGTCATATCATAATAGCAATGGTAATAAAAATAAACCCTTGTCTACCTCTTCTACTATATTTATCTAAGCGTGATTTAATTATGAGAATGATGAACCAGTATCCTTGAACTTCTCTCATTCTGATTTTTCTAAGATATTTCTGATCTTGGATGAGGCTACTAACTCCTCTGTGGCTAGGTTTTTATTATAAATATTTTCTTAGCATGTGCTACACCCAGCACTATAGGTTTTGTTGTGGTTGAGATCCATGATATCAGCCTAACTAAACTATACCATAGCTTATTTGTAACTCATCTATAATTTAATTTTAGAAAAGTGCCTGGGGCTCCATGAAATTAAGGCAAGATCTGAACCCAAGTCTTCCTAATTCCAAGACACATCCTTATCCTTTATCTCCTCTTCCACATTGCCTCTAGCATGACTATCACTGGCAAGATGGAAAATGGATGTAACTTTTCTGTATAATCCAGGTGAAAGTGATTTCGAAACAGTCATGGTAAATTATTTGCATATACTACAGAATGTTTTTCCCAGTGTTGTGCAAATTTTTTCCAAATAATTTTATCATATTTTGCATGCTTGTGAGAAAGCATGTGTTCTCTAACATATTTGCAAACTGTATGCTTCATTTTGTCAGTAATGAAACTGTGGAAAATTTCCACATCTGGAGAATTAAGAATGATGCTAGTTCAGTTACCCAAAACCTATTATATATGAATATGGTGAGAATATTTTAAAACAGCTCAGAAAAATATTTGCCATGCTCCTACATTGAGCCAGAGTTTCCACAGAAGCATTAATATCATAGCTTGGCATGAATCAAATTTTATTTTTAGTGGAGTGCTTTTCAGTCTTTCTCATTCTCATTGTCATTTATACACAAAAGTGTAATTGCTTACCATGTACAAAGACTCCTAGGACAGTAGTTTCATTCTGAAGCCAAATATGAATTAACCTCAGTAGCTAAATAGGAAGGGGAGGGGAGTCTGTGTGAGTATGAATAGTAGGAAGGGATAGGGAGAGAAAAATGTGCTCTGAATGAGTTCCATCAACATTTACAAACTGATGTCAATTTTCCTATTTAACTTTTTTTTTAAAAATAGGTATTAACTGATACTTTTGTTTTTATATCATATAGTTTTCCTCCTTTTATCCCTCCTCCCAAACCCCTCAGAGTCACCTCTTACATGAAAGAATTTTTAACAAAAAAAGGGAAAAAAAGAGCAAAGATGATTTTTAATAAAGCATTATTACTTACAATATTTCATATTCATGGACTCTCCACTCCTACAAATAACGAGTATGTGGAGAGGGATTGGGAGAGGTCTCTTATTTTTCCCCTTCAGGAATCAAGTTTTTCTTTATAATTAAACAACATTTATTTTCTAATGTGTCGTATCCTGCTGTAGTCATTGTATATATTATTCTTCTTGCTCTGCTTATTTCATATTGTATCAGTTCATATGATTTTTATGCTTCTCAACTTATTTTCATAATTTCTTCTAACACAGTAATTCTATTAGATTAATATTTCACAATCTGTTTAGTTATTTCCAAGTCCATTGGAATCTATTTTGTTTTTTATTTTTTTACTATCACAAAAAGTAAAATGATAAATATTTTGTTGGATATGGAGTAATAGTTTATTCTTATTTTAGAACACTTCTCTGATTATTTCTATCATTCCTGGGCCTCATTTTCCTCACATAAAGTATAAACTCCTTAAAGTCATTAAAATTTCTGTCTCTGTGTATGTGGCTCTGTCTCTTTTATCTCTTTCAAATGATCCAAAGAACTTTCAAGGATTCTCGAGGAGTAAAGTTTGTGTGTAGAAACAAATTAAAATTCAACAAAAATTATTTATACCCATCTTCAATCTAACTGAAATGATATATTAAACTTATATGTTTGAGAACTTTGTAAACCCTACTGAGAATTGCGACAAAGAGAGAAAATGCATTAACAAATCTCAGACATGTTGAATCCCTCTGTGAAATCCAGCAGTTCATCAGTCTCTCACAATCTCGAATATCAATTTATAGAATCTGGAATGTCTGAGTTCCACAATCAACTTAAAATTTAACCTTAAAACAATCTATTCCAAATTACATGGGTTTGTCCTCTTTCAAAAAAAAGGACAAGGAAATTCTCATTTGCCATAAATGAAAAGCCTGAAAAGCCTACGCAGGTATGTTCATGGAAAAGCAAAGTGGACAAGTTGAAATGTGAATTAAGATTTCAAAGCTAGTGTCACTGAAGATACTATATAAATTTTATTGAATGAAATAACACATTAAAGTTTTTGTGGCTTCAATTCACTAACATTTATTAAATGCAAAGCAGAATGCTAACCAGTGGAGATGCAAAAGCAAGCACAAGTATAGTTCCTGCCCTGAAGGAGCTTCCATTCTGCTAGATTCAGTTGGAATGATAAAATTACCAGTCAGGCCTTTTTTCTTGGATCCTCATGAGCAAGTGAAAGCTGACGGCAACTGAAGCCATGAAATTAGACACTTGTTCCTTGGAAGAAAACCTATTTTAACTCTGGACAGCATAAGAAAAATCAGAGACACCATCCTATCAATGAAGGCCTCTATAATAAAAGCTATTGTTTTTCCCATATCAAAAGATGGTTAGGGATAGTTGGACCAGAAGTTGAACAACTCAGAAACAACAATTTCAAACTATGGGGCCAGAGAAGACTTCCAAGACCCTGAGACAGCAATGAAGTCACATGAGTCAATCTTTAAAGAAAGAAATCCAAATCATTCATTGGAAGTTCAGATACTCAAGTCTGAAGCTTAAATACTTTGGCCAAAGAAAAAAAAGACAGGAGTCATTGGAAAAGTCTCTGATGTTGGGAAAGATTGAAGGCCAAAGGAAAGGAGGATAGCAGAGATGGATATATAGTGCCATAGAAACAAGGAAAGTGAACTTGGACAGACTTTGAGAGATAGAAGAGTCTAGAGTTCATTGTAAAAATTCAAACAGTACTGAAAGACTGAACAAAAACAACAGAAAATCTAATCATTGGAGCAACCAAATGAATTTGCGAAAGGATCAGCTGGAAGAATCCTTCCAGTCTTTATTTAAAGAAGAAAAAAATAAAGGTTTAAAAACTAACTTCTTTGAAATCCTTTAGTTGTCACTTTTCTGCTGTTAATTTTTTTTTAAAATAGAACAAACCATCAAGGAACTCCCTAAGAAAAATCCCCAGGGCCAAATGGATTAAAAAATGAATGATACAAACATTTAAAGAACAACTAATCCCAGTAATACACAAACTATTTGACAAAATAAGCAAAGAAATTTCACCAAATTTTTTTATGACACAAATATGGTACTGATTCCCAAGACAGGAAGACAAAAAAGAGAGAAAGAACAGTATAGAATAATCTCCTTAATGAACATTGATATGGAAATCTTAAATAAAATAGTAGCAAAGAGAATACAGCAAGTTATGACAAGAATTATTTGCCATGATCAGGTGGGATTTATGCTAAGAATGCAAGGCTGGCTTAATATTAGGAAAACCATCCACATAATTGACCATATCAACAACCAAACTAACAGAAACCACATGATTATCTCATTCGATGCAGAAAAAAGCCTTTGACAAAACACAACACCCATTACTATTAAAATTACTAGAAAGTAGAGGAATTGATCAGCCTTTCCTAAAAATAATAAACGGTATATATTTAAAACCATCAGCAAGCATCATTTTCAATAGGGATAAATTAGAAGTCTTCCCAATAAGATCTGGAATGAAGCAAGGATGCCAATTATCACCTCTATCATTTAATGTTGTACTTGAAATGCTAGTAGTAGCAATTAGAGAAGAAAAATAAATTGAAGGGATTAAATTATGCAATAAGGAAACTAAACTATCACTCTTTGCAGATGATATGAAGGTATACTTAGAGAAAGTGAGAAAATCAACTAAAAAGAAAGTGGAAATAATTAAGAACTTTAACAAGGTTGCAAAGTATGAAATAAATCTAAATAAATCATCAGCATTTCTATATATTTCCAACAAAACTCAGCAGCAAGAGTTAGAAAGAGAAACTTCTTTACAATCACTCTAGACAATATAAAATATTTGGGAATCTATCTGTCAAGACAAACAGGAATTATTTAAACATAACTACAAAACACTTTTTCACACAAATAAGAAAAGGTCTAAATAATTGGAAAACATTAATTGTTCAAGGGCAGGACGAGCTAATATAATGAAAACGACAATTCTACCTAAATTAATATATTTGTTCAGTGCCATACCAATCAAAATACCAAAAAACTTTTTTCATAGAATTAGAAAAAAATTATAACAAAGTTCGTCTGAAAGAACAAAAGATCAAGAATATCAAGGGAATTAATGAAAAAAAATGTGATGGATGGTGGCCTAGTACTACTAGATCTTGACTATACTATAAAGCAGAGATCACCAAAACAATATGGTATTGACTAAGAGACAGAAGGGTGGATCAATGGAATACACTTGGGGGAAATGACCTCAGCAACCTATTGTTCAATAAATCTAAAGATCCAAGCTTTTGGGACAAGAACCTACTATTTGACAGAAACTGCTGGGAAAATTGGAAAATACTATGGGGAAATTAGGTTTAGATCAACATCTCTCATCCTATACCAAGATAAATTCAAAATGGGTAAATGACTTAAATATAAATAGGGAAATTATAAGTGATTTAGGGGAGTATACCTGTCAGATCTATGGGAAAGGGAAGAATTTAAGACCAATCAAGAGACAGAGAACATTATAAGACATAAAATGAATAATTTTCATTATTCATTTTATGTCTTGTAATGAATATATAAAATATATGTCTTGTAATGAATAAATAAAAAAAAAAAGATTTTGTATAAACAAAACCAATGCAACCAAAATTATAAAGGAAGCAATAAGCTGGGGAAAATTATTATAAAATTCTCTGATAAAGGTCTAATTTCTCAAATATATTAGGAACTAAGTCAAATGTAGAAGAAATCAAGCCATTCCCCAATTAACATATGGTCAAGGGATATGGATAGGAACTTTTCACATGAAGAAATCAAAACTATCAATAAGCACATGAAAAACTGTTCTAAATCCCTCCTGACTAGAGAAATGCAAATCAAAACAACTCTGAGGTACTACTTCACACCTAGAAGATTGGTCAGTATGACGGTAAAGGAAAATAATAAATGTTGGAGGGATGTGGCAAAATTGGCACACTAATGCATTGCTAATGCAGTTGTGAATTGATCCAAACATTCTGGAAGGCAATTTGGAATTATGTCTAAAGGGCTTTAAAGACCACATGCCCTTTGATCCAGCAACACCACTACTAGGTTTGTATCCCAAAAGATAACAGAAAATGTTTGAACAAAAATATTTACAGCCATGCTCTTTGTGGTGGTAAAAAATTAGAAAATGAGGGGTTGTCCCTCGACTGGGGAAAGGCTAAAGAAATTGTGTCATATGATTGATGGAATACTATTGTGCTTTAAGGAATGAAAAACTGCTTGATTTATATAAAAACTGGGAAGACCTCCATGAGCTGATGTGGAGTGAAATGAGCAGAACCAATGAGAAACTTGTAAACAGTAACTGAAACATTATGGGATGACCAATTGTAATAGGTTTTGCTACTAATAGCAATGCTATCATCCAGAACAATCCTGAGGGACTTATGAGAAAGTATGTTAGCCACATAAAGAGAAAGAACTGTGGGAGGAGAGCACAAAAGAAAAAGATAATATCTATCACTTGTTTATATGGGTATAGGGTTTGGGGTTTTGGTTTTAAAAGACTATTCTATTAAAAATGAATAATATGGAAATAGTATTGAGTGATAATACAAGTATAACCCAGTAGAACTGCTTGTCAGCTCCAGAAGGGGGAATGGAAGAGGGGAGGGAGAGAACATAAATAATGTAACTTTGGAAAATACTTAAAAATAAATAAATTTAATAGAAAATAAAGATATGTGGTCCAAGCTTTTCTTCCCTGGGATGAATTATACTCTTTTGGACAAACTTCAGATGGCTCATAGAGAAAGGAAAGATTACTGAGCATTAGGAAAAGTTAAATAAGAGTCAGAGGTTGGGCCACAAAATTCACAATTTGTATCCAATTTTAAAAAGTTACCCCAGGAAATATATGGGTTTTTTTGTACCAAAATGAGGTAAAAAATAGCATCATTTGAACAGATAATAGTTAAAATGAAATACTTCCCTCTGCCCTTTTTTTAGGCTGAGTTGGGGGGGGCAAAGAAAGTTTCTTTTTTTTTCAATCAATTATGTAGATACTTAGCTCACTACTGTAGTTCACTTTGTTTCTGAAGAAGTAAACTTAGAATTTAGAAATAAGTTGTATCACTGGAGGCAAAAGAAAACACAAAATCTTCAAAAGCTTTTCAAGCTAATGGAATTCTTGATCATTAAAGCATTAATAAGATTAGGCATAATACTCCCCACAATTAGGAGCTCTATCGTAATATAATTTAATATCAGAAAAATATTAGTATTAAATGCTATTTAGTGTCAGAAAAAATTGATCTTGTCAATAATCAGAAGGAAGAGGGATAAGACTTTTCATACATTTACCCATTTAAATGCTTATTTGCTTTTTCTCTTAGAATTATGCCTGCAGTGAGGAAATTTCATCCACTTATTCAAGGAGATCCACAAAGGCTTTGGAGTCTTATAGTACAAGTGAGAGAGACAGAGAGCCAGAGCAAGAAAGAGAAGAGAGGAGAGATCACTATTTAACAAAAACTGCTGGGAAAACTGGAAAAATAAAAAGTATGGCATTTACTGAGTATAGAACAAACAACATCTAAGATATGCCAAGATAAGATAAACATGAGTACATGATTTAAACTTGAAAGATACTACCATAACAAATTAGGGGACCATTGAATAGTTTACTCTCAAATCTATGGAGATAAGGGGAGAATTTATGACCAAACAAGAAACAGAGTATTAAAAGATTTAAAGTGGATAATTTTGGTTATATTAAATTTTAAAAGTTTCACAAAAACAAAGCCAATACAACCAAAATTAAAAGAAAAGCAGAAAACTGGGACAAAGTTTTTAGAGCAAGTATCTATTAAAAAAAGGCCTTGTTTCTTATATCTATAGAGAAAACTCCATCAATTTCAATAACACAAGTCATTCCCCAATTGATAAATAGTCAAAGGATATGAATAGCCATTTTTCAGATGAAGAAATCAAGGCTGTCTGTAGTCATATGAAAAAATAACTTAATTATTCTTGATTAGAGAAATACAAATTAAAATAACTCTGAGATACCACATCACACTTATAAAATTAGCTAATGTAACAAAAAAAGAAATAAAGAAAAAATGTTGGGGTGATTATGGATAAATTGGAGTATTAATGCACTGTTGGTAGAATTGTGAACTGATACAACAATTCTGGAAAGCAATTTGATGCTTAAAGGGCTTTAAAACTGTGCATTTCTATTGATTCAGCAATACCACTACTATATTTATATCCCAAAGAGATAAAAAAAAAGGAAAAAAGGACCTACATTTACAAAAATATTTATAGCAACTCTTTTTTGATGTAGCAGAGTTGAAAATTTAGGGATTATTCATCAATTTGACAATGGGTAAAATATGTCGTGGTATAAGATTATAATTGAATATTGTTGTACAATAAGAAAGATGAAAATGATTTCAGAAAATCTTGAAAAGACCAACAAGAACTGATACAAAGTGAAGTGAGCAGAACTAGGAGAATATTGTAAACAATAATATCAATATTATATAATGAAAAATTGTGTATGACTTAGCTATTCTTAAAAATACAGTGATCTAAGACAATCCTCAAGGACTCATGATGAAAAATATATCCATACCCAGAGAAAGAAATGATGGAGTATGAATATGGGCCAAAACATTTTAGTTTCTTTTTTCCATTTGTTAAGTTCTTTCACAGAATGACTAATATGGAAAATGTTTTACATTGTTGCACACGCAAGATCCATATCAGATTGTTTGCTGTCTCAATGAGAAAGAGAGAGAGAATTTGGCTCAAAATTTTAAAAAAAATGGAAGTTAAAAATAGTTTTTTATAGATCATTGAAGAAAATATGTATATGAATTACATATATATAAGGGTTAAAGTGTTAAGGTGATTTCTTCATGATGCTTATTATTTCAAATACTTGAGAAACTCCCATTAGTCTTAGAGAATAACACCAAGTGTAAAATTTGACTCTTGACACATTAAGGAGGAGGAAATAAGTTTTAGTACTTTTCAGTGGTAATGAAACCCTCAGAGTATTTCTGCCTCATCAACTGAGTCATGTAATATTATTACAGGCCACTAGTTCCTTAAGTCTTTCCTTTTCCTCATACTTATTTATTTTGTATATAAACAATCCAGCAGGCTATCTCTGTCAATCACATTTTTTTATTCCAACATGGTTATCATTAACCTTTTGGCTAAATAATTAAGACTTGTAAATAGCAATTCTTAAATTTTATATTTTACTGTTTTTGGTTTCTTCCATCACACCTGATAGAAAGTACTCTTTCCCAGTGCCCCTACAATTAAAGAGCATTTTATAGAATAATAATCTATGGACTTCTACAACCTCACAAAAGCTGCATGAAAAGCTGAGGTTAAGGATCCTGCAGTGTCCCCAGAGGAGCAATAAAAAGGTTATATAAGATTTCCAAGAGGTTTTTTTTTTTTTTTTTTTTTTCATGTGAGGGAATTCTTTACAACAGACATTTGTTTCCTATTAGGCTTTATGCCACCTTTAGAAAGGCCAAAAGGTGGTCAAAACTCTACATGAATTTGAACATCAAGCAAAGATAAAAGTTCTGTCTTTTTCCATTTATATCTATAAAAGTTAATCTTTTAATTTTGTTTTGTTTTATCAAGATTCTAGAGCTTAGAGAATCATTTTTCCAAAAAAAATCAAGATTAGTTTAAAAGTTCAGAGTTGAGCCTCTTGATGAACGTAATTACTGTCACCTCATTTAGGAAATCTCTACCTTAAAAAATGCTATAGTCCACCAGTTCATTAGGCATTATAGTTTATCAGCCCTGTTATAGCACTTCATTAGCTGTCAAGAATTACTAAGTGATACTGCTATGTGGGCGTTGATGCAGGTAGTTGAAAAATTCTCATTTTGAAAATATACCAGTTTTCAAGAGTTTGGAAATCAAGGGAAAGCCAAACCAAATCAGAACACCCTACCCCCTCTGCACACACACAGTTGTATTCAGGACATCAAAGGATTAAGGAGTATTATGCTAGCAAGCATTGCAGATACCCTGAACTACAGAAAGTTTATGCACACTGATTTAAAATTGAACCAAAACTATCATTAGTCTTAATGTGATCTTGTAGCAATTTTGTAACATCTTGAAATGAGAAAGTAAGAAAAAAAGAAATTCTGCCCCCCCCCAAATTACTGATATATTTGATTTTTTTTTAATGGCTTGATTTCCTCCACTGAAAAATGAAGGGATTGGACTAGATTTCTTTTTCAAGATTTATTCCAGTTTTACCATTCTGAGAATATAAATCTTTTTTAAAAAGATTATAGTATTCTAGATTTAGAATCTAGATTTAGAAGGAGATCAAAGAAATTCTCTAACCCATCTTTCTTCTTTAACGGACTTCGACTTGGACAACGGACTTGGAAATGAACAGAGATGAAATGGCTTATTTGCCCAAAGGTATATAAACAGAATTCAGCATAACTAATAATCACATATATGTCCACTGACTTCAGATATATTGCTATTTATATTATATCACCTACAATTCAAGGTAATATTTATGACAAAACAAATGATGTTTTCTTCAAATAGGTTATTTACCAATCAAAATTAAATCTAATTTGAATTCATTGATTTTGTTGAGTTGATTTTTGTATTGTTCAATATAATTCTTTTTAAGTCTAAGAAATAGTTGCACATTTTAGATACGAAGATGTAGAATTAAAGTTGACTCAAATGAAATAATTTCCAAAAAACCTATACAAATCTGATTTCTCTGAATTAGATTGTATGATAAGGTAACTTTGAAAATATTAATCATAGGATGAGAATTTTTCAGTAAAATGAAATTGAGAAAAAGCTGTCTCTGTTGTATTAACCAAAGAAAATGGAAACCTCATTAGCAATTGCTACAGGGTCATCACTATCAATAATATATCCAATTTTCTTAGTAAATATAAATACTATAAAATATAATTTAAAATATAGATATTTCTTTAATATCTTAAAATATCATGGGGCAGTTATTTCTGAAATCTGAATACACAAGTTCATCCTTCAAAGATATGACCCCTTTTTCAAATTTTAAGAGTAACTTAAGACATATTACAATATAGCAACAGATCGTAATTGTATTTTGTTGAAAAGATTACACTGGTTAATATTTAACAGTATTTTATTTAAGGTAATCAAAGCACTGTGTTGGCTAATTAGACCAGTGTAGCAAATATATAATTAGTGAAATTAGTCTGGATTAAGTAAATACTACTATGGAGAAAAATTTGGAAGTTTTCTGAAGGTTTTAGTCATAATCTTTAAATGAGAAAAAAAAAGGTAGAGATTAGTTACATGTGAAACAGATGTCTGTGAAGTGCATACGTATTTCTTGGATGGGTCTTGTTGCTGCTGATTTACTTCAAGGAAAACTATTTTCACACTGAAGTACCATGTCTGAAATGTGAGAGTATAATTGTCCACCTCTCCTTGAGGGTTGTGGAATCTCAAAATGACAGTAGCTAGTATAATTTCATTTGTGTGCAAGACATTATGTTTTACAAAAGCAGCTGTTTTACATGGATTGTGTCCAGCTTTCCTCCTCGGGATGTAAACCAGTGACCTCATCCTTCCAACTCAAGACCTATCTATCAACACCTTTTCTGTTAGATTTTTATTGCATAGCATCCTCCCCTCTGTGTGATTAGCATGTTCAAGAACACACCCCCAAAAGTGTCTCTCTTAATTAGTCTCACATCCAGCTGAAGTTCAGCACCAACTCTGCTCACTTTACCATTTATCACAACTGGTATTCAAATTAGCATTCATAAAACTCTACATTAGGCTGGTGAGAGATTTCCACATATCTGGAAATCAGTATGGTGTGGGCAGGTGTGCTTCAGTCCCCCATAAAACAGTGAAGGTAATGCATTCTAATCTGGACCCCAATTAGGCCTCCCTTTCTACATTGCCAATGACTCCAGAGCAAAAGATTGTGAATAGCTTTATCAAGCAATACCTTAAGAAGGTACCAAATACTGTCTTTTTTCTTTGCTTTCCATTATTATTCTTATATTTTAAATGGTTTGTTAATGAACTCTGAATAGGGAAGGCCCTAGCCAGAGTCATTGTTTCTTGTGTTTACTAACTTTTCAGGTAAAAGCAGTCTTTCTTAAAATCAGCATTTTGTACTCAATATAGATGAGTGAGGGATGCTTCTGCAAGAAAGATCAATTTAAAAAATCATAATGCATTCATCTAAACATTTATAAAATATTTATCCTTGAAACAAAAGTACGTCTAACATAACTTCAAGGTAAATAAATAGTCAACATTTGCCATGTGAGATCTGAATGCCCATTTTTAGTTCCATTCCCAATTTATGCTACAAGTTTTGGCAAGTTATTTATTTTTTTTAATTTTACATATCATGGCTGTGGTCATTGTTGACTCTTCATATTTGAATGTCATCACAAAGTTGGGGCCAGGGGACAATGGGTTTGACAACGGCTTTTGATTCTAACATGAGCTTAGAAACCTCTGCCACAAGTTGGGCACAACTAGGATTTGAGAACATTTGGGATGAAGATGTCTCTATATTTGTATTTCTCATGTTTCCTTTGTGCTACTATGATTCTCCTTTGCTCTGGGAGCACAGCACCTTCTTTGATATGAATATGCCATAATGGGAGGTCCTGTGCCAGTGTCACCCATGTTCCACAATCAATACTAAAATTCTTTGGAGAGACTTTTAAAATGGTCTTGTACTGGTCTTTTGGCCTCCATGTGAATGTTTTCCTTCTGCATGTGCTCCATAAATTAGTCTTCTAGCTTTGTTACTCCATTTGTAATACCTTCACCTACCCATTTCCATGCATTTAAATAAAAGAATGAATGCTGTAATGTTTGAAAACTTGATTTGGAAAACAAATATATTTATATATGTATCTATGTTTCTATATTTTAAATTTCAACGAAGTCCTTTCCAAAAGAAATTTTATAAATTATAATATGATATTTATTGTTATTTTAGAGTCAGGAATCATAGACAAGAGATAATATTTTTATCCATTAGAAAAAAATTCTTCATTTTAAGGACTTCCAGGAATTCTATTGAGATTATATTGTTTCTTTGCTATTGTGATAATTGCCACTTGGATATTTGAACAGAGATCAAGCTCAGAGGCTCTACTTTTGATTATTATATTACAACAGTAGCCTTACAAATTTTTTTCTATACCAGACAAAAAGCAATCATCTAAAGGTGTGATATTGTACAAAAGACTGTTTATAGCAGCTTGTGTTAGTGGTTCCAAATAAATAAGTTGGATCACAAGTTAATTTATATATTAATTAGGAAGGGATAGTCACCACATTTCTTAATTAGGTGACAACGTATCTTATTCTTCCAGAAATTACTTCAGTTCCAAATAGATTTTGAACTCAATGTATGAAAATGCACATTCACCTCTATATTATGAACATACTCATGGTAAGGAGATAAGATATGTTTTGTTTAGATGCTGGTTTTTTCTCCAACTGTATATTTTAACTCTTCTTTTTCTTCATTTTATTTGAACAATCAATCATGTCTTTTAATCCTTAAACATAGTATTTGTCTTTCTGAAGACCCCTTACTTTTCCTAAAAGAACCCTGCATATTACTTTTAATCCAAAAACTTGAAATTCCACCATTATTTGTTTCTAATTTATTTTGATTTTATTGATCAATTATGAAAAATTTTCCATGGTTACATGATTCATGTTCTTTCTCTCCCCTCCTCCCACCTTCTCCCATATCCAATGAGCAGTTCCACTGGGTTTTACATGTATCATTCATCAAGACCTATTTCCATATTATTAATATTCACAATAGAGTGGTCGTTTAGAATCTACATCCGCAATCATATCCCCATTGAAACTTGTGATCAAGCAGTTGTTTTTCCTTCTGTGTTTCTGCCCCCAGAGTTCTTTCTCTGGATATGGATTGTACTCTTTCTCATAAGTCCCTCAGAAATATTTAGGATCATTTCTGCTATTATTTTTAAATCTATGTTTTGAACTAATATGTTCACATAGAATTTAAAAACTATGTTTGGAAAAAAGTTGCTTTCTAATATATTAAATATGCCAGATATGATTTAAAATAATTAGAGGATATTTTTTCCTTTAGGCTCCAGAAAAATTCCAGGCATGGTAAGTTTTAAGCAAATGTTCAAATATGTTATGCAATTTCAGTATGGCATAAAATGCACACATAGACAAAAATGTAGCATTTGGAATGAGTGAGAGCTAGGCCATATTGCTCGTTTTCTAAATTTTATGGGTCAGCTCTCATTATTTTAAAATTGCAATTCTTAAAAATTGCCATTACTGCCTCTAGATCACCTTCGAACTTCTTTAGCTAATGTTAAATTCTGTGTGTGTGTGTGCACAGTTGAGCACAAATATATTTACACACTGCCTTCAACTATCAACTGCTGTCTTGGCTTTAAAATGCCCACAGCCTTTAAGACACCATGCTTCATTGTTGATAGATGAGTAACATCTGTGGGAACCCCAGAAGCTCTGTGTATTGAGTCTGTTGAATGTTAATTTGAGAACTCACATATGAGGGGTTTTTGTTGTTGTTGTTGATGACCACACACTGACTAACATATATCAAGGTTAAAGGGGACTCTGGAGAGCAGATCTGTTAAGAAAATAAAAATAACAATGTTGATTTTTTTAAAAATTCTCACTTGCATAGAATCTGTAATTGGAAAAATCCCTGTTAGACTTCCTTAAAACACAAGAGAAAATAGCTTAATTGAAGGGAGAATGTTTTATTATTTGCATTACTAAGGGTGACCAGTCAATAGAACTGATCAGATATTTTCTAATTGTCCCATTTCTTAATGTTGTTTAATTTTGACGGAGGTTTATTTTTTTCATGAATGAATTTCCTCTGGTTGGAATTTAAAGCCCTTCAAAACCTGTCTCCAAACAGGCTACATTTCTCTATATACTTACAATACATTATTCTCCTACAGTCACTCCATGGTTCAGAAGTGACTAAAGGAGACTGTAAAGGCATGAAGATCTGAGATTAATTGCCATGCATAAGAAACAACAAAATAACCAGTTTGGTTCAGCCGGAATGAATGAAGGAGAGATGCTTTTGCATTAGTTCAGTCCATTCTTTTTACCCTTTTTCCCTTTTCCAACCTTTCATGCCTAGGATTCACTCCCTCATCTGCTCTGATAATCCCTTGTTTCCTTTGAAGGCCAGTTTGAGCATCAACTTTTGAAAAGAAAAAGGAAGTTATTGCCTGCCCCCCAACCCCACCCCTCACACACACACACACACACACACACACACACACACACACACACACACACACAAACCAATTATACACTAATCAATTTGTCTTGGATTTTTTGGTATATGTGAATGTTTCCTCTAATAGCATATGGGCTCCTTAAAGGCAGGGGCCCTCAAAAAAGATATTTTTGCCTTTCTAATCCCACCACCTAGGATGTAAGAGAGACTTTTTAAAACATATATCTGTGTGTATATCTGCTGAGAATTTTTCTGAAGCCTAAAATGAAAATGAGCCTCTCTTTATCATTTTAAATCAGGGCTGGCATAGATGTGTTTAAAACACATGTACACACACAGATACACATGTACTCGCACCATGGATGCTAAGAACCTGTCTGTAGATTTTGGTTTGGTTGGTTTTTAAAAAACTTTTAATAATAATTAATAAATAAAGTTTACTGGTGGAAAAAAAGAGGAGAAAAGATATTGGATGACGGTTCTATATGACTTGTTAAATTTTCCAAACTATTTTCTGAACCTCAATGAACCAAAATTATGTGAAGAAAAAAAATACTTAGATTGAACCTATGCAAAGATCATTTTTGTTTGTTTTCCCAAAATACTAAACATTAACATGATTATAAGCTATAAAGAAATGTAAGAATGTTTTTTTTTCACTTCTTTTGCTTTTCTGGAGAAACTCAGTACCTTACCAGGTGTTCATATAATGGACATGTATTAAATGCAAGTGATTAAAATACAGATGATACAAAATGTTTTAATTAATATTTGACACAGAGTCTTCTTTACACATCCAGAAATAAATCTTATAGTAGTTGCCATACATTGCTTAAGGACTAGAGCAACAATTGATTTTTTTAGAAATTTACTTAAAAGACAAAGTTAAAGAACAGAGGTTGTACGTTTTCAAAACTCTAATCTTTACAGATATATATTCCCAAGGAAATACTACACATAAATCTTGATAAATAGTAAAACAATTCAAATGCAAAACTCCCACATAAAAGCTCTGTCAGTCTATGTGTGCTATATTTCCAAAGGAACTGACATAGTAATTGGGGAAAAAAATATAAAATTAGAACACCACCTCCACACCAGTTTCAGCAAAGCACTCAACTTTCAAGCAATTTGCAGTCAGATAAGAGCATTACCTAATGAAACTATAATTCAATCACAGGGGAAAAAACTGTCAAGAAATTCAACTTTTGATGCAATCTTAAGCAATAATATTTTTTTTTCTTCACAATCTAAATAGCATGCTCCAATTTTAGAGCCAATTTTAAAAATGATTTCATTAACTAT
Organism: Gracilinanus agilis; assembly: GCF_016433145.1. NCBI lineage: Eukaryota > Metazoa > Chordata > Mammalia > Didelphimorphia > Didelphidae > Gracilinanus > Gracilinanus agilis. The sequence goes on from NC_058134.1 coordinate 164,665,461, forward strand.
GTGTACACCTGGGTTTCATAGAGTCAGAGACTTCAGTTGGTAAAAGCCTTCAAGAATCATCTAGCTTAAGCTGTATTTGGCCTGAAATTCCTTTTATGACATGCCCAACAATAAGTTATCAAGGTTTCTGCCAAAGACACTCAATGAGGAACCACATTTGATCAGTTTTCACTAATAGGATTTTTTCCCCCCTTATACTGAGCTAAACTCTGTTTCTTTCCAATTTCTAATACCTTCTAATTTTTTTCTAAGCACTACAAATCCTCTCCTGCATGGCAACATGTCAAATATCCAAAGATAGCTTTGCATTAAGCTCTTGTCTTTTCAATATTAAAAATACCTAGTCCTTTTTTTTATTTGAAAATTTTTATTTAATTAATTAAGAACATTTTTCCATGGTTACATGATTCACATTCTTTTCCTCCCCTCCTCCAATCCCCCCTCCTAGAGCCAACAAGCAATTTCACTGGGTTTTACATGTATCATTGATCAAGACCTATTTCCATATTAATATTTGCACTAGAGTGATGGCTTAGAATCTATCCCCAAATATATCCCCAACAAATGATATGATCTAGCAGTTGTTTTTCTTTTGCATTTCTGATCTCACAGTTCTTCCTCTGAATGTGGGTAGTTTTCTTTCTCATAAGTCCCTCAGAATTGTCCTCGGTCATTGCATTGCTGCTAGTACAGAAGTCCATTACATTCGATTTTACCACAGTGTATCCGTCTCTGTGTACAACGTTCTTCTGGCTCTGCTCTTTTCACTATGCATCAATTCCTGGAGGTCTTTCCAGTTCACATGGAATTCCTCCAGTTCATTGTTCCTTTGAGCACAATAGTATTCTATCACCAACAGATACCACAATTTTTTCAGCCATTCCCCAATAGAAGGGCATCCTCTCATTTTTTAATTTTTTGCCACCACAAGGAGCGTGACTATAAACATTTTTGTACAAGTCTTAAAAATCCCTAGTTCTTTTAAACCAGTTCTTAAATGGCATGATTCTGTTAGTATTCTAATCACATTGTTTCAGGTATGCTCCAGTACATTAATGTCCCTTTTAAAATGGGGCAATCAGACCAACATGTAATTTGAAAAGAAAAACTTAAAAACTTGAGAAAATAAAATAAAAATGGACTAAATGGCTAAAAGAACAAAACACAAATACTAAAGATATGACCTAAGGAAGGCAGAGGACTGCAGAACTCTGTCTCTCTCTTGCTCTCACTATTCTTCATAAATACAAAGCCTAAAATTGTGTTTGCTTTTTTGCATCTTATATTTCACTATTGATTCATATTAAGCTTACAATCCACTAAAAACCCTCTATTATTTTCACTTAAACTAACCAGCCAAGCCTTCTGAATTGAAAACTTGTGTAGTTACTTTGTTTTCATTTTGGAGGAGGAGGTGGATATTAAGTGTATCTCTCTTATGCATAATCTCATTAGATCTCTGTGTCTCTCTCTCGTTCCTGTGTTTTATAAATTGTATAAACAAAATTATGTCATCTTCAAACTTGTTGACAAATATGGCCTAACAATAGAGCACAGAGTAGATTCCTGATATATTTCATTAGAAACTAACTTCTAAGTTCATACCCATTTATTTATCACTGACTTTTTTCAACTTAGTCAATCATCCATGTTACTTTTTCATCCCTTTCATCTAAAGCTTTTATTCACAAAGATATAGGAAATGTGGACAAGTGATTTCTGAATTCAGTTATCCTATATCTAGGTATTATCTTTAATTTAATAAATCCTATCTAAGAAAATGTAATATACTAATGGAGTTATAGAAATCAACAAGGAATATATCAGACATGGTGTTGGTGGCTGCTTTCAACTAAGACTATCATCTAAAATGGAAGACATTCTGTAAATGTTTTCTGTCATTTAAACCTTGGTTTTTAGCAGTCAGGATTCTCTATGAGCAAAGGAGCCAGTCACATCTCACTTAATCTTTTTAATTCTCTTGCCTTCCAAAAATTAATGAAAGTTGCATATTGACACAAGTTGCACTTCCTCAAAAGGGAAGATCTCTTTTTGTGGAGTAAAGGAAAGCTAGAATTGTAGGTAGATCCTTAATTTGAGTTTCTTTACTGTTTCTTATTTAAGGGAAAGTCCAGGGAATTTTCCCCATGAGGACAGGTGTCTTAATCAAATTTCATCTATAGTAATCCTGTACTGAAAATATTTCATTCTAGGCCATGGTACGTTCTTCAAGTCAATGCTTCTCATTTTGACCCATAGCTCACTTCAGGGGGACAAAAATTCCTCATAGGCACCATTAGATTCTTTGGGACACAAATCTCATATGAACTATTTATAAAACATTACTTTTTGGAATAGAGTGAGGTAATTTCCACATTCATGTATAGAAATTATTCTTATTAAAAATAAAAGTAGTTATTTTGCTAACAATTGAAAACTATGAAAGCTACTAATGTAGTTACACCAAAGCTGTAAAAAGAAGACAGGATTATGAAAACAGGGATACATGGGTAAATTCTAAGTGGTGCCACTTATCACCTGGGCAAGCTTGGTTGAAAGGAGGGATAAAGGTGAGGTAGGTATTAGGAGGAGGAATAAAGTGGGGATGGCTGAATATAGGGAAGGAATGAATTGAGGTGATATATTCGATGGTAAGGGAATAGATGGGGGTATTCAGGAGAGGCAGCTTAAAACAGGCTAGACACTGAGGCTAGTGACAGAGGATACTGGGGGAAATAGGCTGAACCCTTCAAAATGAGGAAAGATATTTCTATAGACACAAAGGAGTTTGGACCAGTAAGAAATGTTTTGGTTTGGCTAGAGAGTTTCTCTTGTCAGTTTCTAAAGTCCCTTGAGGGCGGTGTCGAAAGGGCTCCTCCCTACCAGTGAAACTGATGGCAGGAGGAAGTCTCGGTAAGGACTTCCTGCCAAGATGGATGCCCACAGTTCCCTCAAGTATAAAAGAAAATAACTCCTTCCCTCCTCAACCTTTGCCTTAATCTTCAGCACAATGATTCACCAGAGGGTTTGAGTAGGTAACAAAAGGGATTCATTAATATCAGGATTAATCAGAACGAGAGAGGGGTTTAGGGTTTTGTAACAGTTGCTAGGGAGAAAGCTGATGGCGGGGGAAGGGTCACAGGAGGGTTAGACTGAGAGAGAACCTGTTCTCCCAGTCAGGAAGATTTGGCTGCCTTAAAGTATTTACTAGATCAATAAAATAAAGGATAGCTTGATTTAAAGTTGTCCTACTTGCCTACAGAAAACTAAAGCCCACAATGTCTAAAACCAAAAACAAAATCACCCTTCCTCCCAGAGCCCAAAGGGACAGTCAGGAAAGATAACAGGGGTATAATATGGAGAGGGTCAGGGAGAGGTCCAGAAAAATCAGCTAGGTTCAAATTGCCCAGAGACAAAAGCATAGGCCAAGGCAAAGTAGAAAGCCAAAAGCAGAGCCTCAGTTGGAACTTCTGCTCTCTTCAAGCCTCAGCTTCCAACTGAACTTTTTGTCAAGATTCTAAGACTTCTAACTGCCAGGGCTGCTTACAGTTGACTCTTGCAAGAGCAAAGCCTCTGCTGCATCCTTGCATTACACTCTCCATCTGTGAGTCTCAGGTTACATATAGGTAAAATTAGTGGGGGCAGGACTTGATGCCCTGAGAGATCACTATTGCCCTATATAAATGATTTGTTTTATCTTTTAGAGAAATGTTTTCAAAACTTTAAAATTGCCTGTCCCAATCAGTTTTTAAAAAGTGATCATTCACTCCAATGTGTATATATTTACTTATTTATATATTGTATCTATACATGCATATATGTATATATTCATATATATATATTACCATATTATAAAATGGTACATTACAAAATTTACACAAAAATAGCAGGAAAAATGAGATAAAGATGATATTAATTTAATTCTAAATAGGGAGTAGATAATAGGGAGCCACTAAATTTTAACAGAAAAGAGAAAAAGCAAATACTTGAAGGACAAAAGGGAGAGACCTGAGGCAGAGAGACAATTTAGGAGGCTATTATAATAGGCCAAGTAGAGGTGATAAGACCCATATTAGGGTGGGGGTCATGAAAATTAGACAGATCAAGGAAAAGTTGGGGAGGTAGAAAAGATAAAAAAATGATACCAAGTGTATGAGAATCTGGAGACAAAAATCAATTTATCAACAATAATTTATATGGGTCTAAAAGGTGGCTTGACTAGGTTCCGGGGATACAAAGATGAAAACCCAAACAATCTCTGCTTTTAGAGATTATATGCTATAGAGGAAATAATATGTGCATATATAAATTAATATAAAATATATACAAAATACATTTGAGGATCTGTGTGTAGCAAAAGAGAGGTTGGAGGGAGACAGAAGCAACAGTGTAAATATGTAACTCTGATTAATACCAAACGATCCCCAAATTCATCCTTCTATGCAATTATTTAACAGACAATAAAATAGGCATAGAGATTCAATGAAGGTTGAATATATAGTGAAATACAGAATGAACCATTATTTAATTGAATTCTTTCCCTCACAAATTGTTATTAGCTAAATAATTTCAACAAAGCTGTTGTGGATGCCTAGAAGATCTTTGTTCAAAGTCCAAGATACATACTGGTTGTGTGATTCATGGGTAAATTGTTTAAACTCATCCTGCTATAGTCTGACAAAATTCTCTAAGATCAAAAGGTTCCACCTTACTTTGGAAGATGAAATTGTTTCATCTGGCAGTTACATGAACTATTGAAATGATATTTTTAGTCCTCATCCATCATTTCAGGGGAAAATGGTATGTACACCTAAATATTTGTTTCAAGTTTCTAAAAGACTTTTCATTGATTCACTCTTATTCAATCTGTTAACGGACATTACGTTCTTATTATCTGCAATTTATAATGCTAGGCACATAGGATACAAAAATAAAAATGAAATCATTTTTACCCTTAAAGAGCTTATGTTCTATTGGTGACAAGAAACCACATGCAGGCAGACAATGTTACTTACCTAATTAGTGTAACTTTAGGTAAAAAACCATAATCTTTCTAGGCCTATTTCTTTAATAGGAAAATGATGAGATTGGATTCACTAAAGTACAAAGTCCTTTGCAGCTCTAAAGCTATGATCAGATCAAAAGCTAAGTGTAAAATATGTTCATTATAATTTTAAGAGTCACCTGAAGAGCACTATAACTTTGAGAAATCAGAAAAGGACTCTCATACAGAGAAGCACTTATTATGAACTTTTAAAGCAACTGAAGATTCTAAAAGACAGAGGTGAGGATGAAGAATATTTCAAGAATGGAAGATAGTCTATGGAATATCACGAATGTGGGAAGTTAAGGATCTATATTAGAAAAAGAAATTTGATCAGTTTAACTAGAATACAGAATATGAGTGTAGTAAAATTGTCAACTATCCAGACGAGAAATTGCTGGATTACAAGAGACTTTAAATGCCCTGAAGTTGAGTTTGCATTTTATCCTAGAAGCAAAAGGGAGTTAAATTCTTGAATATGCCCATGATATGGTCAAACTTATGATTTAAAAATATCAAGATAGCAGCTGTGTGGACACAGGACTATAAGAGAGTCAGAGAGACCAATTAGGAGGCTAATTATAGACAAAAAGAGAGATCATGAGGTCCTGGACAAGAGTAGTGGTCATGTGAATGGAGAGAAAGAAACAGCTATAAGAGATGTTACATGGACACAATCAACAAGATTAGGCAACCAATTGGGAAATGAATGAAGAATTAAGAGTGAAGAATTAGAAATGATTCCAAGTTTGAAACCACAGAGGAATAAAAGGATGACATTGCCTTTGAAAGAACTAGAGAAATTTTGATAAATATTTGACATTGGTAAAATTATAAAAAAAAACTTTCTTTAGGACTAAAAAAGACAGGAATTTTAATCAAACACAAATCAGGAGGACTAATAATGGAGAATGCTATCTAGCCTATAACAGAAAAGTTATAAGCTACTATGAAAAATTTAATACCATTTTTGTAAATAACCAATGTGGGAATTTGCTTTACTTGACATTGCTTATTTTTTGCAAGGATTTTATATTTCCTTCACCTCCCCCTCACCAAGTGGTAACAAGAAGCTAGAATATATGACATTCATGGAAACCCTTTCTTGTATGTGATATACTACATCCCATAATGACTAAAACTTTGTAAAGCATATTTTAGCTGAAATCTGGTTTTTGTCATTTCAAAAAAGTAGATGTATGGGAGGAATATGTATGAGAAAGGCAGCTGATTATTAATTGAATGGTCTTCCCTGTGACCTTGAGTAGAAAAGGAGGATAAAGTGAGCTAAATTCATGGAATAGTTAAACTGAAATGTATAGGAATAAGGGAGTAGAGAGTGAACAGATCTTGAATATTTTCTTCCACAATGCCATAATATTTCAACATATAATTTTACTTAACAAATATTTCTCAAGTACTTACTATGTGCAAGGCATATTTAGGTTCTAGGGATAGAGAGGAATTTAATGAAATAGATACCTTCAAAGAACTTACATTATAGTATGGAAACAAATTATGCTTTAGTTTAAGTATTTATATATGTGTGTATAAAACATTTTTTATTCTATGCAGTTGTTATCATTTTGATAGTATAGTATAGTGATTCCCAAAGTGGGCTCCACCGCCCCCTTGTGGGTGCTGCAGCAATCCAGGGGAAGTGGTGATGGCCACAGGTGCATTTATCTTTCCTATTAATTGCTATTAAAATTTAAAAAAAAAAATAATTTCCAGGGGGTAATATTTTTTCTGGACAAGGGGCAGTAGGCCAAAAAAGTCTGGGAACCACTGGCATAGTATATAACTCCAGAAAACATTTCATGAATAATAAAAGCAATACATTGAAATGTACTAAGTAGATTATTTTATGGTAATAGTCAGTATTTTAAAGCCTGAAATATTATACAATGCCAGCGTAAAGGATAGATAAGTTCATCTAATTTAACCTATGGCTGACTAGGAATCCTCTCTTCATTATACTTAAGCTTTGTTTAATGTCCTCTAATGAGAAGTAACTCACTACCTGCTGAGGTTGTCCATTCTACTTTTGGTGACCTATAATTTGGGGGGCTTTTCCTCTTATACTGAGACTAAATTTAAGTTTTTATAACATCTATATAATACTACTGATTTTGTACCCTGAGTATAAATATAACAAATCTATTCCTATTCCTATATCCTTACTCTAAATGACTACCCTTCAAATACTTGAATGTGATTACCATAATTCCCCTGTCTTCCCTTTTCCAGTCTAAGTTTTCCCCAGTTCCTTCAACTCATCCTCACATGCCATGATCTCAAAGCCTTTGCCCTTTCTTCCCCCTCCTTTCCTTGTGGATATTCTCCAGCTTATCTCTTGAATTGTGATTCTTAGAACTGGAAGAGCAATTAGAAAGTGCAGATTCTGAAATCAGGAAGTTTTATCTTCCTGAGTTCAAATCTGCCTGGGCCTTACTGCTGTTCTGCCTTAGAATTGATTCTAAAACAGAAGGTAAAAATGTGTTCTCTATTGCTTTTTTTTATTTAAAAAGATGGATTAAAATCATTTTGCTGAAAGAAGATTGTAAATGACAGTGACAGGGAGAAGCTATATGGGATGACAACTTGAGTGAGTTGAGCAACAGTCTCTACTTTTTTTAAAGGATGGGAAAGCTTATGTATATTTATAGGCAGTAGGAAAAGGTCCTTAAACTCCATATCTTTTTCATCTCTTCAATTACTGAAGTAACCAACTGCCCAGATCTTATATTTACCACATTATACATTGTGATGACTCATCATTTTAGCTTTCAAAATCTTTTAGGATGGTACAACTAAGAATGTCAGAAAAAAAATGTTTCATGATATATCCAAATAAAAGAATGACTTACTTTAACTAGTTATATCTTCCACCTATTCCTATTTGTAGGTGATATTTTTCTGTATTCAACAAGAGGGGGCTTCTATTATTATTAACAAATTTTTACACTAATTATTTACAAATTTTAAAAAGTATAAGAAGCTTTTCCATTTCCCAAATTATAATATTTAGTTGTGTATAGATGGAAAATCTAGAGTTGGTCCTTCAATATATATCTTGAATAGCTTACTCATAAAAACAATTTGGGCTCAAAACTGAATATCAGGAAAAGAGCAGGTTGCAATTCCTTTACAATAAGGTGAATCTATGTGCATGTTTTTTAAAACAATCTCAATCTTTTCCTGGGACAAAGAGCTCTTTTTTTTTTAACATGATATACTTCCTAGTGATACTGTATGGCTGAAGGCCATTAAATATACCACAGTATCAAAAGAATTATGGCTCTGAGTCATCTAAATAGAGTGTTGGATGTAAGCCACAGAACACCATCAGAGAGATGTATATAACAAGAAAAGAAGTTGTTAGTCATGGGCCAAGAATGAAGGATAACCAATGGATGCTAACCTATTCCACTGGTATTCATATGTCAGAAGAATTAGAGGATGTTACCAGATCTTTCCCAGATCAATATACCCAGGCCTAGTCTTCATCCTGAGCTCTGGTTCATTCTATGAGATATTTAAACTGAATATCCCATAAGCACATTAAATACAACATATCCAAAAGAGAACTCATTATGTTTCTCTTAAAACTCTTTCTTCTTCCAAACTTGCATATTCCTCTTTCTCCTCTTCCTTTTCCTTTTTTCTTCTTTTTTTAACCATTACCTTCTGTCTTAAAAAACAAAATTAAATATGGTTCCAAGGCAATAAGGGCTAGTCAATGAGAGTTCAGTGATTTGCCCAGGGTCACACAGGTAAGAAGTGTCTGAATCTAGATTTGAACCTAGAACCTCTCATCTCCAGGCCTAGATCTCTATATACTGATCCACCTACCTGCCCCTTTGCTTAGTACTTTCAAGGACATCCACTCTCTTCCCAGGAATCCAGCTAAGTAACCTCAATTATACTCTAGTTATCTTCTACTCATTTATGCACACTTAACTCACATGAGCAATTCAATGACAAATATTTTCATTTCTATTTTGAAAGGATGTCATGCAAGTAATTTCCCTTTTCATTCACAAAGATACTACCATGGTAAGGCACTCATAAACTTTCACACAAATTACTTCAGTAGCCTTCTAACTGGTGTTCCTGCTTCAAGTTTGTCCTTCCTCCAATCCCTCTGCTCAATGGCAAAAAGGGACCTTCTTCAGTCCTAGATCTGACCCATGATGCCACCCTGTTCAATAAATTCCAGTGGTTCCCTATTAGCTCCAAACCCAATGATGTTAGCATCAGTAGTCTTAAAATTTACTCTTCTCCATGTATTCTGCCATCCAGATGGACTGCTTAACTTGCCATTTTTGCCCATGATTCTCCATCTCCTATTACCACATCATTATATAGACATGCTTTGTGCTCTAACATTATCTTCCTTGTATTCTGTACATATTTTTAAAATACTCAATTTATATGTTGTTTCCTCCATTCAAATACTAATTCATCAAGAAAAGGATTTTTTCCTTCTTCTTCTTTCTTTTTCATCTTAGTGGCTTTGCCTGAGCCTTTAGCACTGTGCCTGGCATGTAACACGTACTTGTTGATTCACTTTTCCATTACCATGTGGAATTCTTGTGTAGAATTAAGACAAGAGGCAAAGGATAGGAAATCTCCATGAGTTTCAATTTCAGTCACTGAAGAAATTACCCCTGTTGATAAACTATTGACTCAGTATAGTTGGTATCTTCTCTTTTTCAGATATATTGAATATCTACCTCAAAAAGCCCAAAATGTTTTTGCCACTTATAATCTTTTTTCGCCCAAAGCTCATTATGATCATTGCAAAATAAAATGTTCAAAGTCCAATCAAATGATTTGTTTTGCTTCCTTTGGATGCATCATAAAACTATCTCCATTAATTCTTTTGTTTTCTTCTGTAGGCAGAGGCTATGAATCATCCTTCCATTTAGCTGCACAATCAATCTAGTCTTCTGGTTGCATTTCTAGTGAAAATGTTGAGTGATATTATAAATTTGCTTCAGTGATATGTTCATTAACTGGTCATTGGACAAATATTTCACACCACTAGTACCACTGGTTAATGTTTATAGTCTAAGGAAGCGATTCTTAGTAATATCTTCCCTTCTCCACTCACCTTATCCACCAAAAAGGAAGCCTAATATGATTAAGGGTAATTTCATTTTTTAAATTTTTTCTGTGGATTGTTATGGTCAAAAAATTCAAAACTAAGCAGTCAACTTACTAATGAATCTTTATGTATTTAGTGTTGTTGAACCTTGGAAATGAAGCAGAGTTTGTTTAGAGGAATATATTAATTTTTGTTTCTGTAATGGAAAAAGTTATCAGAATTTTCAAACTATCTATATCTTTTGAGAACTCAGGGTTATCTCTAGTCTCAATTTTCACTGAAGTTATTGGGTATTGTAGTAGGGTATGAAAAATACATTTTCTTAATATTAATATAACTTTGGCCTCCTCCCCTTTCAGCCATTTTGTTTCTTTCAAAAAATGTATACCATTCCAGTATCTTATTCCAGACAAGGAAACATCACAATTATTTTTAGTAATAAGTATAATGTCAAATTTCCCTTCTTTTAGGATTTTAGTATTCATTAGGATTAAACCTTCTCATTTGGGTTGGTTAGGTGTTATAGTGATTAGAATGAAAGCCTAGAATCTTGACTTCAAATCTGGTCTCAGGGACTGACTACTTTAGGCAAATTACTTAACTTCTTCATATGTAAAAGGGGAAACTAATATCATCTTCCAGGGTTGAGAAGTTCAATGAGAATAATTGTGAAGCACTGTCACACTATCTGGTACTATTAAGCACTCTATGAATATTAGATATTGCTATTGTTATTGCTAGCAAAGCTTTTTTGTATTTGTAAATAGATAATCTGAAGTCAGGTCAACTAGGTGGCTTCAGTGGATAAAGAGCTATGCCTGGTGATGGGAAGTCTTGGGTACAAATGTAGTCTCAGGCACCTCCTAGCTGTATGATCCTGGGCAAGTCACAATCCCAATTGCCTAGCCCTTATCATTTTTCTGCCTTGGACACAATACTCAATATTGATTCAAAGATAGAAGGTAAGGGTTTAAAAAAAATAGATATCTTATGTCATAGGTTGTTATTGATGTTCTTTTCTTAGATTTTATCTCATTTGAATTTCTGAGACTCTCTACTAATATTTTTCTTCCTACATTCTATCTACTCTCTATTTTCTCTAGGTTGGTGGCCATATGTAAGCAGTTTTCTTCCTCCTCTTTCATTTCAGTTAAAAGCTCTTTTAATTAGATTTGTAAGATGTCAAGCAAACGTATTCTTACCAGCTCTTTTTAGGTCCATTCCACCCCTGGCCAGGAGCCCATCATTCTTATATTAATCTTGTGTCCAGAAATCCAAATCCTATTCCCAGGCTCCAAGTCCTGAACCAGATGTTTGCTTCCCAAATTTGGCTTTTTCTTCTGAACCTTTATCCTTTGATCAATAGCATTGATGAAAACACCACCTGTGCCCTTTTGGTCTTCAGTTTCTTGCTAGTGTCTTCGTAATCTTTATCAACACTTTATAGATTGTTTCTGGCATTATTGTTTTTGCCCATGTCAGTCACCAGAAGTAATACTAGTCATCAAGGTTGACAAATATTAGAAAACTCTTTGTTATTTCCTAGATTCATAACCCTAAAAGACACCAGACCTCTGCAATTATTATCAGGTCAACAAATAATAGTTTCAGTATTCCTCAGCAGGAAGACATTGAATACTATTCTTTGACTAGTTTTTTTCTCAAACATATACTAGATGATCTCACATTTGAAAGCATCTAAGAATCCATATCATCATTCCATTAAGGACAAAATTATAGATATCTTTTTTATCGTAATCCCCATTGCAGTTAGCACTTTCATGACCTCTGTCATATTCTTCTCCTCCAATCCCTCATAGCAGAGGACCTCATCTCATAATTTATCAACAAAAATGATAACATTTGTTATGGGGGGTCCCTCTTCTCCTTAAATCTCTGCCTCCAATCTCCTCCACATTCCCATCTATCTATATCTGCAGTCTTGCCTCAGACTCTGACTAAAAAATGTCCTCCTTCCCAAAGCAAACCTCTGCCTTTGCCGGTCCCAACTGTCCCTACTTCATAGAGGTGCTTGTCATTGTAATCATCTACTCCCAACTGCAACCTTCAAATTCCATTTTTTTTAGCATGGACTTCTCAACTTCCTGCAAATATGTTCTAATCTCTTCTATAAAACAAAAAGAAAAGGAAAGAAACTACAAAAGAAAAGAAAAAGAAATGGGAGAAAAATCCTCACTTGACCTAGCCATTCCCTTGATTAATCAATCCTATATCTTTTCTTTCTGGAGTCAAGCTTTGAAAAGAAGTCATGTACATTTGAGGCCATCATTTCTTCACTTTTATTTTTGAATCTCTGCAATCAATTCACATCATTCAATTTTAAGGTTTCCTATAATCTTTTTATTGCTAAATCATAGGATAACAGAATAGATGGTTTAGAGCTAGAAGGGACCATAGAAATCACTTAATCAAACCTCCCCATACTACAGATGAGGACACTGAATCCAGGGACATTATTATACTGCTTTTTAGTCTCTTTAACTTTTAACCTTTCAGTCTTCCTCCTCACTAAATTATTCACTTTTTTCCTGGGTTTTCCCATTTTGCTTTTTCTTTCTTTTTTTTTTCATTCTGAATTTACTATTTTGGTTCTTCACCTACATCCTATCTTCTCTCTATAATGCATCAGTGCATTCCTCAGGTGTTTCTTATGCCCTATCTTCTCTTCCTTTTAAATACACTCTCTCAAAAATTTCATCAGCAATTTTCTATTCAATTATCATATCAGTAAAGCTGACTCCTGCATTCATCCCATCCTTATGTCCCTATCTCTCTCTTGTATTGTACTTTCTTATGATGAAGTAGTGCCTCTAATTAGATGGCTTTCCAGCATCTCAAACTTAACATATCCAAAGGAATATTCATCATCCTGCCCCTTTGAGCCACACCTTTTCTGGTATTTCCTAAGTTAGTTCAAATACTATATACTAGAGAAATCTTTTTTTTTAAATCTTTTCAATTGTTAGAGCTTTTCCTCCCATCAAAGTTACTTTGTGGTTAGTTTCTATATAGTATTTGTATTAAATAAGTTTTTATTTATATTATTTTATTCATATTAAATAAGTCCTGTTTATGCTTAGTCCATTTACACTAAATGAATATAAAGTCCTTCTAAATGTATAAATATAAATGGGATGAGAAATGGATTAACAAATACATAATGAGGAGGGGCTAGAAAGCTATATGGGTGGAAAAATAAATGAGGGTCTTAGAAGTTAAAGGAGTTGCATATGAGTTAACATTGACCATATGTAGAATAAAAGATAAAAATTCAGAGTTATACACTATTAGGTTGAAAGCCTAATTTTGTCAAGGAAGCACCTGAGGTACAGGGAGGTTATGACATGCCTAAGGTCACACAAATAATAAACATCAAAAGAGAAATTCAAACCTAATACTTTGGGGGCTATATAATCTTTGAGTAAATAACAATTTTTGAAATGTCCCAGAAAGTAGTGGTTTCTAGCAAAGGCTATGACCATTTGTTGGGTAATGTTCTGGAGGGTATTATTGTTCAGATGTCATCTAGATTTGAGACTTTCTGGGGTCCCTTACAACTAGGAGATCATGTGATCTGACCTTAATCTATAGTGAATAACACTAATGAGCAAAATAAAGAGAACAAAATCTGGGGCAGTAAGAAAATCAGAAGTCAGGCATTGCCTAATTACACAGGTAAATCTTCTCATAATAATGACCCATCTCCCAGATAATTTTAGGAAAAAGAACAATGGATTATGAATTGCTTGAGACAACTTATTTCAGCAGAGAATTTAATTAACAAGCATTTAGAAAATGTCTGCCATGTTAAGAGAAACTATGCTAACTACTGGAAAAAATAAAAAGTTCAGATGAAAGAAAGTTTTTGCTCTCATGAAGTTTAAGCAGGGAATGATGAAATGACTAAGGAAACGAAAATTAGAGCTCCCAAGCACATTGATGTATCAAACAACATAGGGTTAGGTTTATACAATGCAATATAATTTTTTCACAATTCCCAAAACTGATAAGTTTTTTCACAAGGTAGAAATTGGACTAGGCTCATAACTGAATAGAAAGGGAATTGCAAAAGTTTCAGAAGTGACTCATAACATGGAATCAGTATTCTTGACTCAATTCCTACTAACACTTGCTGTTCTAATTCCCTCCCAATCTAATCAATACCCATTATTCCTTTCATTAGTAAGTCAAAGTGCTTAAAGGTTACAGTCAAACTGCCTATTGCATCTTGTAGTTTATTAATGAAGGTATCTACAAAGACCCCTATCTTGTGAGCAAAGACTTGGGTAGTCAACTGAATCTGGGCAGCTATAAGTATGAGCTGGTGGAGTCAGTTAAGTTCACTTGTCTAGCCTTTACCATTCTTCTGCCTTAGAACTTATTCTTGGTATCAGTTCTACAACAGAAGGGAAGTGCTTAAAAAATGGAAAGTATAGAAGACTTTTTTAAAATTTAAAATGTAAATTTTATTTCCATCTATTATAAACCCTGAGAGAAAAAGAAACCATTTCACTTCTCTTCTTTTTGTCCAAACTATGAGACAAAAGTTCAAAGAAGCTTTTATTTAGAACTGGAAGCACACTCGGAGACCATTTAGACCAACTCCCTCATTTTACAGATAAGACAACTGAGGCCCAGGGAGTTTAAATGATTTGTCCAGAGTTATAGATGAAGTGGTAGGCAATGAAAAGTAAGATTTAAACTCAGACCTAACACCAGACCCAGTCTGCTTTCCTCTGACTATGCTGAGCTAGTTCCTATTTTTTTTTCCATAATGATCTATCTTCAGTCACTGATTGAACTTGTGGATCACACACATAATGAATGAATGATAAAGAATTAATTAAACACTTTCTCTGTGTCAGGCACTATGCTAGGCACAAGGGAAACAAAAATTAGCAAATGACAGTCTTTTCCTTCAAAAAGCATTTATTCTGATTGGGGGAAAACAGTATAAAGAGGGAGGGAATATATACATGTGAGTAGTGGCAAAGTTTGGAAACAATATAAATGATTGACTTTTCTTGAATCTGGATCTAGTTTATATATTGAACATGTATTAACTTGCCTTATACTTGCTTTTGTACACATCTTATCTTCCCCTAATACCGTAAGTGCCCAGAGGGCAAAGGCTACATAGTATTTCATCTTTAATATCTAGCAATTAGCACAATATCTAGTAAATTTTTCAACAATGTACCAATTGTACCAAATTGTACCAATTTGTGACTGTCTAATGACTTGCCAGAAATTAGTTTAGTCAAAAAGACAACTCTCTTCTCCCTGATATGTTTCCTTCAATCCAAAGTTTTTCTTTATTTATATACCTCAATTTTTCTTCAATGTCAAGTTGTACAAATTCACAATTTTATTGCTTACTATTTAATTTCCCCTTTTGGTTGTTATGCTATGGAGTCAATCTAGTACTTTGTCAGGGTCATAATAAATTTCTACTTTCCCTTTTTCAGACCATGGCGGTTCCTTAATTTTTATTTCCATGTAAGGATTTAGAGAAAGACAAATAAAATTATTATAATGTAAAATTAATTTTCCCCTTAACAAGTAAGTAATTATGATCATATGTCTTACTGTGTAAAGGATTCAAGAGGAGGATATCAAATATTAGGAAAACATTTGATGGCAACACTCTAAAACCCTGAGTTCTATTCTCTGCTCTGCTAGCAATAAGATATTTAG
This sequence comes from Gracilinanus agilis, assembly GCF_016433145.1. Taxonomy (NCBI): domain Eukaryota; kingdom Metazoa; phylum Chordata; class Mammalia; order Didelphimorphia; family Didelphidae; genus Gracilinanus; species Gracilinanus agilis. The sequence continues at coordinate 164,681,336 of NC_058134.1, forward strand.
CTCAGAAAAATATAATCTCTGTAGGACTTTCTTTGTCCATCTATAAAATGAAGGAATGGGAATAGATTATCTGCAAATTTTTTTTGGTTCAGACATTTGAATCTATGAAAACATGATCATTTTCCATAAGATATATCTTTACTGTAAGACCTCTGAGTTTGTGTACCAGTAGTAGATCAATCTGATAAAAGTAAAGCTTAAACATATTGATTTAAAACATATTTTTCTCTAACTTCTGAGGGGAAAATTATAATGGCAAAAATATTGTGACTAGTTTTAGCTCTAAGTTAAGTTTCTCAACCCGAAGTTGAATAAGAACAATTGATAACTGGATCACACTAATCTAAATGTTAGACTTCAAGTCATTCCCACATAAGATACATAATTTATATTCTTAAAGCTCAGATCTAATCATGTCACTTCTCTGATCAGCATCTCTCTAAGGCTGTGTTGGAGAATTTATGGCAAGTGTGCAGGAGCATTCCAGAGCAGGGCTGCTCCCTTCCCCTCTGCAGGTAAGGTGGGGTGGGGAGGCTCACATATAGTATGAGGGTTGCAGATTGGGCACTCAGTCTCTAAAAGGTTCACCATCATTGCTCTAGTGCAGTGGTTCCCAAACTTTTTTGGCCTACTGCCCCCTTTCCAGAAAAAATATTACTTAGTGCCCCCGTCACATACTATCACTGTCCCTTTGTTATTCACTGCCCCCAAATGCACCTGTAGCCATCACCAGCCCCCTGGATCGCTGCAGCACCCACCAGGGTGCAGTGGCACCTACTTTGGAAATCACTACTCTAATGTCTCTGAGATAAAATAAAAGCTCCTCTATTTGTTACACAAGTATTTTCAGAATCTAAGACCATCTTTCCAGATTTATTTCACAGTATCCCTTCTCATGGTGTCCACCTGTCATCCCAGTTAGACTCCTTATGTTCTCTATATAAGACAATCCATCTCCTATCTGTACAACTTTGTTCAGACTGTCCCTTATCCTTTGAATGTGCTTCTTCTTCACCTATTGGAATGCCTAGCTCCATTTTCAATACTTGTAAATTCCCTTTAGTATAAGTAATGAATCTGCAGAAGTGGTCACTTCATTCAAATTTGTACTGCATAACTGTACAGGGTTGGAATCAATGACTATGTTTTCCAAAATCATAATTGTGATTATTATGAATTGAGTACAAAGAATTCATTATTTGTACCAATCAGGGCCTAGATGCCTCTGATAAAAAAAATCTTCAATTTCCCCCTGGCGTTAAGAATTCTTACCACAATGAATTACTTTGTATTAATTTTGAATAAATTTTGTATTTACTTACATATGTAGATACTGTTTATCCCAATAAGAATATAAGCTCTTGGCAGGGAAGGATTTTTTCCATTTATCTTTAAATTTCCCAGGACCTATCAGACTGGCTAATATGACCAAAAAGGATAATGATAAATATTGGAGGGTATGTGGAAAAACACTAATATGCTGTTGGTGTAACTGTGAATTCATACAACTATTTTGGAAAACAGTATAGAATCATACCCAAGGGCCATAAAACTATGCATATCCTTTGACCCAGGAATTCCAATACTGAATTTGTACCTCAAAGAGATAGAGGAAAAAGACCTACTTGTACAAAATGATTTATAGCAGCTCTTTTTGTAGTGGCAAAGAACTGGAAGCAGAGGAGGTGTCCACCAATTGGGAAACCACTGAACCTACTGTGGTATATGGTTGAAATGGAAAACTATTATGCCATAAGAAATGATGAACAAGATGTTTTCAGAAAAATACCTGGAAAGATTTATATGAGTTGATGCAAAGTAAAGTGAGGAGAACCAGGAGAACATTGTATATAGTAACAAAGAATATTGTATAATGATCAACTGTGAAAGATTAAACTATTATCAGCCAAACAAGGCTCTATGATTCAATCCAAGGGATTCATAATAAAAAAAATGCTATCCATAGTCAATAAAGGAATGGCTAGAATCTGATTCCAGATCAAAGCGCACCATCTTTCGCTTTATTTTCTTTTTGAGTTTGTTTATGGTAAGTGTGATATGTGTCTTCTGTCATAGCATGTGGAATATGTATTGCATGAAGGCAATGGAATCATCTATATCAAACCATTTAGGGACAGGGAATATGGTAAAAAGGAGAGGATTTGAATCAGGACATGTCAGAAAACAATTGTCAAAAATTGATTCTGCATGTAATAAAAAAAATTTAAAGTTAAAAAATACTCAGGAACTAGTGTAATTCCATACAAGTAGACTCAGATCAATATCATAACTAGCCAGATATTTACTGAAGCACTAAACATTTGGTAATAGAAGGTGAATTTAGAGATCTAAAAATCATTTACACCACTAGATAAATACATATTATTGAGGATATATAAACACAATGAAAGATTAATAAAATGATGATAGTTCATATGTATATTGCTTTTGCTCATATATTCCTTCACTTGGAGAATATTTATTAGACATTTAGAAAGTTCAATGTCCAGGCTCGGTGCTGGAGAAGATTAAAAAAAAAAAAGCTGATGTCTGGTCTCTAGGAGTCTACAATCTAGAAGAAATATTTACTACTGACTAGATACTTGCTGTCACTTTTTTTAAGGACAATAAGTCTCAAAGGGATTAAGTGATTTATCCAGGTTCACACAACTTGTAAGAAGTAGATTTAAGGTTTGAATTTTAAATGCTGGTTTTTTAGTCTCTTCATAATATCTTGTCAAAAGAGAGCTAGAATATAAGCCCAAGACCTTTCATGATTAGTCTGGATTTTTTAAAAAAAAAGTAGGCTCTTAACTTTACATACAGAATGTGAAGGCACATAAACAATTAAAAAATGAGGGCTGTAGAAATGGAAAACAACAAATTAGAGGGGAATGACAAATACAAGCAAGACTTCAGTAAGCCTCAATGTTAGTGATCTAATTGAGAAGATGAATGAGACCAGGTGAAAATGGAATTATTAGTGTGACCCTGCTATTAGGTAAGCAAGGCAAATGTAGCATGGCACTTCTGATTACAATGAGTCACCAATTTATAATGATAAACACCAAAAAGCAAAATGACATACTTTCTTTTTCAGTAGGTATATTGCCTTTCATCTAGTCCAGCTGCCTATTTTTAAAGCTTTACTTTATTTTCTCAAATGAAAAAGATATTTTTTAATCTTCTAAAAATTCTGAGTTAAAGTCCATGATGTGACTACTCTATTTTTACAGATGGTTTAGGTTTTCAGCCTTTTTAGTGACTTAAAACTTCACAGAAGCCTTTTTTCTCCCCAAATCACCATTAGATACATTAACCATTCTCTCTAAAAATGTAAATCATTATAACCATTTGAGATTTCTCTGAAATATCTTTTTCTTAGAGCAACAATTACTATCAAATGACTTAGATACAAGAGATTAAAATTTTACTTAAATTTCATACATGAAATAAGTCCAGAAATTTTATTGGTGCATTCTTGAATCATTCTGCAGATGTATCGCAAGAAAAACATCAATTTATGAACATACATTTTTAATACATTATCAGCTATTAAAAAACATTTGTTATTTCAATTATTCCATCCTACTGAATGAAAGGGTCATGTATCCCAATTGATCTCTATGAAGCAGTCTATTGTATAAAAGATTCCTCATGCAGACTTGGCTCAAAAAATAGTCTAAAGCTTAATGTTTGCCAAGTGTTAATCTCTTAAAATTATAAATGTTAAAACAAAAACATTTTGGCTGCTTTTGTAATACTCATTTGATGTTTTCAATTTGGTAAATATGCATTTGAAAAAATTAACTAAAGGGCATAGTTAATTAAAGGGGACTGGAATTAAGAACTAGGTCAGTGTATTATGAACTCAAAAAAAGAAAAATAATACAATTTCCAATATGGTCAGGTTACTGAACAGTTCCGTTTTGTTCAATGAGTTCTATTGATTTTTGGCAGAGAAAAAGAGAAAGAAGAACAGATGGTGAAAGAAAGCAATTGAGTTGCTGATGCTAGAATACAATATCACACTGAATTTTAAAGAATGGTGTTCAAAAATCTCTAAATACTTAATTCAATTAGAATACAAAAGCTAACATAAACTAAATATTTCTGATTCACCAAAGAGTGCTAAGAAAATGTGCATATGGTTCAGATAAAAAGATCACCATAGGGTGGAAAAGGTCCTTTATCCTACAGATTTGATTAAAAATATAACCCACTACTCTTTGAGCATGTGAAGATTTGGACAAATTTCCATTGTGTCCTTGTTAATGCAAGCAGGAATTTGGAAAGTGAAATAGCTGAAAAAAGTAACATTAAGCTTCATTATGTCAAGGAAAAAACTTTTGCTTATCTAAAATATTCCGTGCCTTTTAGCTTTTAATCAAAATTATAGATACACACACACACACATATATACATATATATGAGTTAAATCTTTTCTAAAACACAATACAAAGCTCCTAATCATGGTAATATGACTTTACAATGAGATGCAGGCATCAATACAATGTCATATTCTATTCAAATCATTGCCCTGTAAACTCAGTTTAGAGTACTAACACTATAAAGGTGTGTATTTTATTTGGTTTATTCCATCTTCAGGTCAATTTGGAGAAACCAAAAATCATGAGGAGCAATGAAAAGAAAGTCATTTTATGCTATAGAACAAATGGTTTTAATAAAAAGAAACCCATGATAACCCCAGGAATATGAATTAAATAAGAGAAAGCATATTTATTTTGATGTAAGCTCATTTTAAGGAATATTACTAAATATTATATCTTAGTCTAATTAAATGTGAATATTCTTTTTTATTCTCTCTTCTTATTTCACCACAAATATAATAACTTAAATCATATTGGACAGGGGAAAAGGAGAAAATTGTGCCAACATCTTGCCAGTTTAGAAGTAGAGAAACTTTTGACCAACAAGAAGACTTTACCATGCTTCTTCAAACCTCAAACATGTCTAATTCAAGTTCTGAATCAGCCCTTGTCTATATTTTGTGGGTAAACCAAACCAAACTATTTATTTTGCCCATTTCCACAATCATCGACTAATCTTTAAAATTACCTAAATGAACAGCTCAGCTATTCCAAAGTCTCTTCACTTTTATGTTTGGAAACAGTTTCAGTATTTGAGAAAAGCTCTAGGGACTTAATGTAATATCAGTTTCTGACATATACTATGTTTTAAAATGTTCTTGTCATGTTTAACTTGAGGGAGAAACTAGTCAGATGAAAGGCCACTTCCTGAATTCTCTGGTTCCATTCTTTAATTCTGGAAAGGGCTTTCTCAAGCTCTGTCTTTATGACTCCATGCCTAAAGCCAAACTAGACAGTTTGAAAATTTATCAATAAAAGTAAAGGTTTAGATATTTTCCATTGGTATTAAAAGAAATTTTGAGTTCTCCTTGGAGAAAAACATCTCATTTGGTGGTATCATTCAAAAAAGAATTATATTCAATCACAGACAACCTTCTTTTAAACAATGATGATACGGAAATATGTATTGAACAATGGTACACATATCTCTATCAGCTTTCTTAGGGAAGTGAGGAGGGAGGAAGGAAGAGAAATTGGATAGCAAAATGTCAGAAAACAAAAGTTGAAAATTGTCTCAACATGTAATTGGGAAGAATGCAATAAAATATAAGGTCTTCAAAAACTCATAGAAAACATTGGAATAGGCTCTCATTGTAACTCTTTGGAGTATCTATAGTCAAAAGTTTTTTTGTTTTTTTTTTGATACTAGAAGAAATTATTAACTAATGTCTAATTTAAATAGATCATTTGAAAACGATGCATACCAATTCAATGAAATATCAAAAAATCCTTTAGATATCATCAAAATGTTAATAGAATGAATCTTAGCATGTGATTATTGATATATTCATTGGATTATAATAGGAGGTGGATGTTTTAGTAAAACCTTCAGACTGCAGTTTCCTAAAATATAATTTGGAAGTGTAAATGGGAATTCTTTATTCTCTCTGAGTTTATACTTGTCAAAGGGAATCCTTTTTTCCCTTTGTCTATTTTGAGTTAACCCTCTAGTTAACAATAACTTGGGTATTTTGAGTTAACACTTTGGTTAACAATAACTTACATAACCCTACTTAGTACCTCATCAGAAGGTGAAGACAGGATTAACTCTCCTTTGTCTACTTTTGAATTGAATCAAAAAAAGATTAATCACCTATTTAGTACACAGGTGAGAGGCCTGCAAGGTACTTAGAGAGCTCCACCCTTAGAACAATCAGTTTGGAATCTGAATCTTTTTTATAAGAACTTAACCTCCAGAAGGTGAGAAGTTGATCCTACAGACACTGCCCCCTGGGCAGTGCTAGACAATTTGGAAACCGTGATTGGTCCCTGTGAAGAGGGGAGGAGCTTCTACTTGTACTTTGACTCTTGGATTACTTCATTGGGTGAGTAAAAACTGATCCCTTTTCTAGCTTCTGGAGAAACTATGTTCCATCTTGGAGGAGGTCTTGTGGTTACTCATTACCAGCCTTCCTGGTTGAGAGCTAATTAATCTCTGCCTGGATTAAGCCAACCAGGAGCAAAACATTTAGGATAGAGAAGGATAGAGAAGCCAGTAGGAATTTGCTTCTAGGAGACTGGAGAACTAGAACATGGATAAATATTTTATTTTGGCCTACCATGGTTTTGAAAGTAGCTTTCCCCCTATGGATGAAAGCAGCTGACTGTGGCTAAATAGTCATAGCTACTGGTGTTACTCAAATAAACTGGCTCAGCATATGACCATGGTTTTTGCTGCATTATCATCTGAAGGAGGTGATGACAACACTTACTCCATGCTGTAAGGGAGTGAAAGAATTAGATCCTCCATTTCCCCCCTGAATCTATAAGTCCATGATACATGTGCTAGGGATTCTGGGTTTTATTAAGAGTTATTTTCCATTTTACATTCAGGGAGTGAAGCCTCTAATTTGGCCTGGGAACTGTATATGGCTAGATAGACAATGGAAAAATGCTGCTCATAAACTCACAGAAGTTCAGTGCCAAATATACATGCATGTTCTAATTCTCTAGGTTCCTACAAGCACATCCTTACTGTTTTCCAAATGGATGTGTATCCTCATGACACCAGGAATCCAAGCTCTGTGCTCTAAATAGCTCAGCAGCAACATTCAGAAGATCAAGAATCCCCAAAATGCAGTCCATAAGAAATCAGCACCATGGGCTTTGGACTTGAATTTTGTTGGTTTTTATTGTTGTTGTTCAGTCATTTCAATCCTTTCAATTCTTTGTGATGCCACTTGGAGTTTTCTAGACCAAGATAATGGAGTGGTTTGCCATTTTCTTCTCTAGCTCATTTTACAGATGAGGAAATTGAGGAAAGCAGGGTGGCATAGTTTATAAATGTCTGAGGTCAGATTTTTAACAATGTGTGTTATTGGAAATTTTGGGCCTTTGAACTACATTTCCCAAGAGTCCACTGGCTTCCTGTCATTACACACTGACATAAACAAGGGGATAAAATTGAGGGTCTGTCATGGCTAGGGTCTCTTCCTTCTGATGGTGGCTTAGAGCTGGAAACTCAGGGTGTTTGAACAGGTAGATTAGCCATGGCATATGGTTTTATTTTGTTACCTTTTTGTTCCTTTACTTCTAGTGATTACTAATAAACCTTACAAAAACACAATATTTTTAAAGTTATTATATTATATTCATTTTAATTTTTACCAATGTTTAAGCCTAATGCTCCATCCACTCTATCACCTAGCTACATCTGGGGAAGGGAAGGATTGTGCTCCTGAGGTACTACATGAAATGTTCATGTTTTTGCACTTGCCGTAACTTTGAGGTAAACAACCCTTTGTAAAAACAGTTAATCCACAATTAAGTGGTTAAATGCAACTGGCATGCAAACCTGTGCTTCCTTAAAATGGGAGAAAGGAAGCCAGTGAAGCCTTGAGCTGATGATAGAGGAGAGTGACTCCCCCAGCCCTTCTGAATACCTGAGATCCCGGAAGGGGGTAAAATGCAAAGGGTTGGCTCTGAGAAAGTTTGGCCAAGGTCAACCACCATAGAGAATCATAAATCTAGATCTAGAAGGGAAATCAGAGGCCACCTCATCCAATGCCTTCATTTTCTGCATGAAGATACTGAAGCCAAAAAGGTTAAGTAATTTCCCTAATATACCCACATGGGTTGTAAGTGTCAAAAGCATATTGACTCTCGAGTTAATTGTGTTTCCCACTACATTTCAAGCCTTTCTCATATGTGGGAAAGAAACATAGGCTGATTTCAAAATATTCCTTAAGATAAATTTATTATTTAATTAACTTCTTTCAGGTCCATGATTTACTTGCTGGGTTTCATTGGTTGCAGTGAGAATAGCAAAGACATTGCTAAAAATTAAAATGAATATAAAATAATAACTTTAAAAATATTGTGTTTTTGTAAGGTTTATTAGTAATCACTAGAAGTAAAGGAACAAAAAGGTAACAAAATAAAACCATATGCCATGGCTAATCTACCTGTTCAAACACCCTGAGTTTCCAGCTCTAAGCCACCATCAGAAGGAAGAGACCTTAGTCATGACAGAACCTCAATTTTATCCTCTTGTTTATGTCAGTGTGTAATGACTGGAAGCCAGTGGACTCTTGGGAAATGTAGTTCAACGGCCCAAAATTTCCAATAACACACATTGTTAAAAATCTGACCTCAAACATTTATAAACTGTGCCACCCTGCTTTCCTCAATTTCCTCATCTGTAAAATGAGCTAGAGAAGAAAATAGCAAAGAAGGAATAGGTTTCAGGCTTTTTTTGTGATAATAGATTCAGTTAAAGTTGGGAAGTGATTAGGTATGGAGAAGGGAAAAGGAAGAATCATAAATAAATGAAGGCTATGACTTAATGACCTACATTGTTCCTTCTAAGTTTACAGCTATAATCCTGTAGAACCATATGTAAACTGATTGGAAAAGGTCTAATTCAGGGATTTTAGGGATATGTGGCTGAGAAAAAGGTATAAGGAAGTTAAGGAGAGAAAGCTTCAGATAAATAATATAATACTACACTTTGATACACATGTGTATATGTGTGTATATGTATATCACATTTATGTATATATAGCTATATATATATAGGAATGAGATGAATCTTTTTGGAAATACTACCTTTAGTAATATTTTTAACTCCATATAGCTGGTAATCAGATTAAATAGTTCTAGAATCTGAAAATTCCAATATTTATTTTCAGAGTGTCATTACTTTTTTTGTTATGTTCTATTTGATGTCTATTCTTTAATAATAGAGACAATTCAGTTTGTTGACTAAAATCTGGAACACTTATTTATCTAAAATTAAATTTTATGTGTATATATATATGTATATGTATATATATATAAAATATATATATATATATATATGTATATATATATATATATATATATACCATTTCTGAAACTCAAAGGATTTGCAAGACAACTTCCTACATAGAGACAATTATAGGAATGTGTCTTCCACAAAATATATCTAAGAAAAAAGTATTTCAAAGCAACTATTAACTCCAGCATTTTTACAGACTCATAAATCCTGAATTATGCATGTCTTGCTAGCTTACAAAATGGAACAAAAAAATATAACCCATTTTGGTAGCTTCACCACAAGACAGTTTAGTTGTACATCCTGTGAGTCAGATATTGTGCTTTAAGTAATCCTTCTCAGGCTTCCTTTTTGTAGGTCTCTGTGGGAGTTGGAGAGTTCTTTCAGAGGTACACAGGAAAGTAAAATTATTATCATTCATCTATGTGGGTTGCTGTTTCCATCGTCAAATTTTAGAATGCCCTATGGAACGCCATCCTTTTCCCCTCCTACATAAGCTGTCTGAATTACTAGGGAAGGACTTGTGAGCTGGATTGCCCTTATAATAGGTCAATATATGGTTTCAGCTTTCTAAATTATAGCCAACATTTTTTCATGGATACTGAACACCACTTTCATCACCCTATATCCCTATTCTGTTCCCACCCTCCCGCTATATAATATAACAATCTAATCTGAATCAAATATTTTGATAAAATACTTCATATGGATTCACTGTATTGCAAAAATCTTGACATGTGAATCTTTATATCTGGAAAAGTATCTGAGAGCATTGCATGTGTGAACCATAATTGCCCCACAGAAGAATGCTCTGAACTTTTATAGCAGTTTCTATTTATGAGCAAAGTGATTCACCAACACTAACAAGTATTAAATTTTCACAACATCCTTATCACTTCACTTGGCATAGAAAATGGTAAATTTTAGAAAGCCTGGATATGAAACTGAGGGTTCAATACCCCTAATTATTTTCTTAGAACCCTGAATTCTACAAAGCTATCTTCTTTTAAACACTTAAAAAATTCAGCCTAGCTGGCACTGAAGGTACCAATGATGAATCCTTTTCGGTAAATTACAATCCTGGCCTAATATGTGCATTAGAAGTTATTTTGTGGTCTGCTGTCAAAATTGCTTAAACCACTTAAACAATCATTCAAATTAGTGTAAACGTTAAGACCTTTGAAGACAAGAAACAGCCAATTGAAAAATTGTCTATCCAAATTGGAACAGAGATCAGAGGTGGTACAAATATGTTTTCTATTGGAGTTTCCACCACAAATGTTTTCTGCTTCCTGTATTTAATAGAAAACATTCCTGGAGAAGGATGTATACCTATCAAGAAAATGAGATCATTTACTATCTTCTAAAAACCAGGAGCTTTTTGTATATGGGAGATGGCAAAATTGACCAATAGGGTGCCAGCATCTTTTCTAACAGTGTCCTAAAAGGTTGTTTGTATGTGGATTTTATAAATATGGCTGCTGCTTTATATATACCAGAATTGAAATGTTGACATATCTATGTCCAAAATCAAAAGTGGAATGGGATGTTAAGAAATACCCTTCTTTCTAATAAATCCTTACAGCTCATTCTCATCTGGAGTTACATTGCTACAGTGTTGGTTAGTAAGTAGAAGCAAAACTTTGAAAGAAAGGGAAATGTTTATGTCTGGAGTCATCTCTCCCAAGGGCATACATTAAGATTTGGGTGATACAACATTCATTTTCACTGGTGAAGAGAAAAAAAAAGTCTTGAATTGAAAAATGGGACTACTGCCTAAGTCTTATTCTACAACTCCATAAAATTGTCTAGCATCCAGCAACCTTGGTGTATTCCTTCAATAGTGCCATGTGTTTTTTCAAATGGTGCTTTTAGAATATGATCTTAATAATGGGTATTTTTGAAAAATATTGATGAAAATTTTAGTTTCAAATTCTGTAGCCATTTCCTTTTTAAAAAATTTTTGTTAAATATTTTCCAATCACATATAAAAACTAAGCATTTAATTTTGAATATTTTAGATCAAATATCTCTCTTCCTATCTTCTTTCCTGAACCCATTAAAATGCAAGAAATATGATACTAATTATGCATTTGAAGTTCTACAAAACGTATTTACATATTAGTTAGGTTATGAAAAAATTCATACTCAATCAAGAAAAATTAAGTCAGTTTTCTAAAAATTATGCTTCAACTTGTACTCAGAGTACACTGGTCCTCTCTCTAGCAATATAGCAATTTTCATAATAGGTTCTTTTGAATTGTCTTGGATCACTGTCTTGATCTTTCACAGTTGGGCATCTCTACAATATTCTTACCACTACTGTTAAGAATAAGTAAGAAGACTGGAAGGGTAGGAAAAGGCCATATTATGAAGAACTTTGAAAACAAAAACAGAACATTTTAGGCAAGGTGTCTCAAAAGCCTCAGTGCAATTTTTTTTGCTAAACCATTTAAAACTGTGCTAAAATTAGTGAACACACTGTAGTTGATCCTGGAAGTAAATAAGAAACTTCTGGAGTTTATGCAATAAATAGATAACATGGTCAGATGTATGCTTTTGAAAGATCTATTTGGACAGACTAGAAAAGACTGGAGACAAATCAATCATCAAGATATTGCAACAGTCCAGGCATAAGATAAAGGCCTGACTCAAAGTAGTGTCAGTACCAGAGGAGAAGGAGAAGATAGAGTGTTGTTTCAAAGGTATAATTAATAGGATTTGGAACCTTATTTGTTATGGGGGATGAGTGTGGTGGAGTCAAGAAGACAACTAGTTTCAGAGCCTACATGACTAGGTGGAAGGTGATGTCTTTAAAAAAAGGTGGGGAGGGAGTTTGGGATAAAAGATAATGATCAGCTTTAGACATGTTGAACTCAGAATGTCTATGAGACATCTAGCTTGAGATGTACCATAATCAGCTGGACATAAAAGCATAAAATACTAATTTCTCTTTTTGGCAAAGACCTGTATAATAGGGCTTCATACTATCTTTCCATTCTTAATACATGTTATTTTCCTTAGTTCTTCCTCTTAGCCTGATTGAACCTGTGCAGAACTCTGAGCTCAAGAGTCTTAGGAATGAAGGTGACTCTTGAATTACCAGAACTGCTTCCATTTTCTCCCCTAATCATCACTGAGATGAAAAATTATCATGAAGAAGTACAATTTAATTATTAACCCCAGCTGTAGCTGTAGACCAAAGGCCACCAATAAGAATTCCTCCTCAACTCCAACTATTGACTTCTTGGTTTTCCTTTAAGTTCCAAACTAAAATCCCATCTTTCATAAGCTTTTCTTAATCCCTTTAAGTTGTAGGGATTCCCTCAATTAATTCCTATTTATCCTGTATATAGCTTGCTGTGTATAGATTTATTTGTGTATTGCCTCCCTTCTATATTTTAAGTTCTTGGAAAACAGGGACTATCTTTAGCCTCTTTTTGTATTTCCACTGCATTTTACAGTGTCTGGCACATGGGTGGCACTTAATAAATATTGATTGATTGAGCAGAAAGATGACCCTAGAAGTCCATAAAGCTCCTATGTACACCTATTGGCCATCATAGTGACTTCTGTGGAGGACAATCCATCTCCTCAGTAATTGCCAAACCAGGTCAATGTATGGGCCAGTCAAATCAATTTAGCTGAAGCTCCAAGATACAGGAGAAAACATGAACAGGGCAAAATACAACACTCTCCTAACATCCACTTCACACACTGAAAATTGGCAAAGATGACAAAAGACGTGAATAGTTATTGTTGAAGGGGTTGTAGAAAGATAAGCACGCTCATGCCTTTTTGGTGAAGCTGTGAATCAGTCTAAGCATTCAATAAAGTAATTTTTAATTATGAAAATTATGTGATTAAAATGAAGGTAGCCTTTGTTAATAGGCTTATATTCCAAGGGGTCCGGTGATTAGAAGAAATCTCTACAAACTCCAAACTATTTATAGTAGGCCTTTGTGATAGCAAATTATAAACAAAGTACAGGCTTATTAATTAGGGAATGGTTTAATAAATTGTTCATGAATATGATACAATATTATTTAGTTGTAAGATATAACTAATATGACAAATGAAGAGGAGTATGATTAGATCCACATTAACTGATGTGAAGTGAAGTAAACAGAGGCAGGAAAGCAATATATACAATTACTAGAACAATGTTAACAAAAAAAACCCTACAAAAATCAAAACTGAATTTTGTAAAATTAAGAATAATAATCATGATTCAAAAGAATAGGGAGGTTTATTGATCAGTTATGATTATTTTTCCTCTTCCTTTTTTAATTTTGGCTTTTAAAATAGCACTTGTTATATGGATTAGATCAATGAATGGGAAAAAGGGAAGAAAAACATTTGTAGAAATTGGAAATTTAAAACGAAAAGACATCTCGTCTTCATGCTTCTCAAAATCTCTTCTTAAGTCAGATTAAGCTCTCTCTCTCCAATACATTCATCTTAAAATGAGTAACCCTTTTTGGTACTCTAGAGCACTTAAATAATGTTATTTGTATGATTTTATCTTTGTAAATTTATTAATTCCTTGATTGCCTTGCAAGTTCCTAGGGAATAATGCAGATAATGAAGACTATCCTTTCCATTCGCTAAAGGCATTAAAGTTCAAAAAATACTTCATATAAATCATCTTGATTGGTTGGCATGACAACCCTATGTTTTCTTATCACCATATTAAGAACACTGAGGAAATGACTTAGAAAATCCCCACACTGAGAAAAATGAGGCTTAGAAAGACAGATTTTCCCAAGTTGAGGCAGATAATAAAAAATAGAAAACAGATTTGGAACCAGATCCAAACTAAACCCAAGTTTATGTTTTGTTTGTTTTTTTACCTGTTGCCCAAGTGGTACTTTTCTCAACTACAAACACAGTGCTTATAGTCTCACCAGGTGTACCCTATATCTTGACGTTTCTTTTGTACATCAAGATGTCAGCTTTTTACCTTCAGGGCTACCATGACCACTCTCAATGTCTTAGCCATCATCTTCATTTGGCTTTGGAATATACCAATAACTACCTCTTCTGTACAGCATTAAAGTTTATTACACACTTTCTTCATAATGATTCTTTGAAGTATATAATGAAAGAATGAATGAACAAAAGCATTTAAGTTCTTTGTGCAAAAGACAGTGCCAAGTGCTAATGATACCAAGAGAAAAAAAAAGAGAAGCACACATTCTAAAGGGGAAGTCAGGGCATCAAAGTTTAAGCTCAAAGTAAGCTGGAAAGGTCCCATGTCCCTTTGTGAATACCTGCAAAGCAGATGCAAGTGTGGCTCTTTTAAAGCCAATTCCATTGATGGAATCATACCAGTTTCTGAAATTGACATTTAACAGTGCTAAGCACTTTGGTAACAAGAATTCCGCCCCCCCCCCCCCAAGTCTTCTGTAATTATGGCTACAGCAACTGCAAGAACAGTTTCCAGGAGGTATTTCCCCAGGGTTGCTCTCCCAGATGAGGGCTGTGGTCACTAGATTGGAAAAATGACTTTCTTAAAACTCCAAGCTCCTGTGTAGTTTCCACTGAGGTCTGTGGAAAGAGACTGGTCAAGGGGCTGGTGATGTTTGATTTGCTTAGGACATGGCATTACTTTTTTTCCAACTCGGAGAGCTTTGGGTAGCAGTTGGTTGCAGAGAGTGGGGATAGTATCATGCAAAAAGGTACTGCTTGTCAGGTAAAATTATTTTCATCCACATTTTATAAATGAGCTATTGTAGAGGACTGAAATGACTTTCCGTGGTCCCTTTGCTGATAGGCAAGCCAGGACTTGAACCTGAATCTTTTGCATCCAATTCCAGTACGCTTTTCACTGTACCACATTGCTGCTTCATCATTGCCTTCCTCATTCTGAAAAACAGCGCATTAATCTTTTGAGGTGCAGGTTTTGAAAGTACTGTGGTCAGGGAAACTGCAATCCCCCAGTGTGCCCCAGGCATCCCTCCGGATTGGTCTTGAATTAGACCAATCCTGTGCTAGGGAGGGCCACGCCCCCTACTTCCAGGTGCAGGATGGGTCTATATGAGGACCAATCCTGTGCCAAGGAGGTAACTGAATTTGACAGGATTCAGGGTTTAGTTGGGTTAGTCTATACATCAATCAGGCAGGAGAAACTCAGGGCTTTGTGTTGTTGTTGTTGTTGTTTTAATTAGAGTATGGCAGACAAAGAATTTGTTTTTTCTTCATTTAGAGGACAATAATGTATTTTAAACTTATCTATTTTCTATCTCTTTTTCTTAAAAGGTCTTTGATCTTTAATCAATCAGAAGAGTATAGGAACAAAAGAAAATTTATATGTTGGGATGAGCTATCATTTAAAGCTATTTATCTTTCGATTTACATGGATAGAGTATATATGTGGGTCTGAGTATATGTATATACATATGTATATATGGGTAATCTATACATATTTATAGATCTATACATCTAAAGATATGTATCTATGGGCATATTATACAGATGATTTGATTGATATAAAACACTGAACAAAACCTGTCAATTCTTTCCATTCTCTCTTTTTTTATACTTTTGATCCTTTCCAAAGTAAGTAAGCAATCCCCTTTTCTCTAATGGAAGAAGCTCTTAGAAGTATCCTTCCCTTTTTACCTTCAGAACATCTAAGGCAAGATTTCTGCCCTTGTTCTCCCCACAACTTTTTGAGCCTCTGGTGTCCCTGGGTTCTTAGAGGTTTAAAAAAATGAATTTAAATTCCAATGGGTCTCCATAATAAAGCTTTTTGTTATTCCAAGGGAGGCTACTTCCCAGTTGAAAAGATATAAATGATCATATTAATTTAGTTAGCTGGTCAGTACATTTAAATAAATGATTAATTTAGTTGCCTATAGTGGAATCCAATAACATTCTTAGGATTAAAGAGTTAGATCTTAAAGAAAACCTACAACTCATATATACCAGTCTTCTCCTTTTATACCTAAGGAAACAAAGACCCAAAGAAGTAAAATAACTTTTTCAAGCAGTTAAGAAGATAGCAGATCTGTGATTAAAATTCAGACCCTCCAGCCAGGAATCCAATATTCCTTTTATTGTACCATACTGCCTCAAACTAATCTGTAGTTCCAAGATTATGCCAAGCACATTCCCACCTCTGTACTTTTTATTTTATTTTATTTTTAAACCCTTGCCTTCTTTCTTAGAAGCAATACTAAGTATTAGTTTAAAGGCAGAAGAGCAGTAAGGGTTAGGCATTTGGAGTTAAATGTCTTGCGCAGGGTTTCTTTCACAGCTAGGAAGTATCTAAGGACAAATTTGAATCCAGCATTTCCTATTCCTTTCTAATTGTCTTAGTTCTGTCCAGCTTACTTTAAGCAGCAAATAAAATCTAATCTTCTCTACTACTGCTTCTTTTTACCAGCCCTCAATAACCTTTTCCTTCCTCTAAACTTGTAGAACACATTTTTTACCAAACCAAAGGCTACTAATATTTGTAATTTTCGAAGTCTCCTTTAATATTTATATTTATGTCCATAGCCAAGTAGATTGTGCACCCTTTGGATATATATCACCATAGATTAGGCAGAGTTCTTTGCAAACATTAGCCTCACAATAATCACATGCTTTTATTCTTGATAGTGACAGTGAGAATGAAATAATGAATCAATTAAAAAAACATATATTTAGATATAGAGGAAATATTAGGTGTCATATAATTTGACCCATTCTTTTTTATAGAAACCGAGGGGTCCAGACACGTTAATTTTCTTCTCCATAGTCACCGAGTAAGTGAATTTCAGAAATTGTCAGTTATTCTTGACTCCAAATCTGCTCCCTAACAAATAGTCAATCCAATTTAAATAGTTGAATACAGCAAATCTTTAATCAACTTCATTATCTCTTTGAATCCATGATAAATGCTTTTGTCTTCAAATGGTGTTAAAATTAATAACTTATATGAATTTATACTTATCTTCTCTTATGGAAAAGTAAGAGTTCACTATAACTTTGATGTATAATTTTGTTACTATAGAATCTTTTTAAAATCACTACAACTATTCCTCAGGAAATTCTCTGATATTCCTTATTATACTTAAGAAATTTAGATTAGCACTACAGCAAAAAAATGATATCTAACTGTACCATGGAAGAGCCCTTAAGACATCTTTCCTCCACTCCAGGTTCAATGTTCCTACAATTGCAGAAGGAAGTAAAATAATCTGCTTCTCACTAGAATTTTTGTTTATAATACTTGTCTTCGTGATTGAATAGTTCATAATAGATCCATTTGACAGAATACTTTGGCAGACCCAACAGAGAAAAGTAATTTTTAGAATAAAGAGTTTGAAAGTATTTGTCCTTTAGGAAAAACAACTAGAAGAGGAAATTAGAGGTGCCAATGATCAATCACTAAGAATCTTGTTGCTCAGTCATTCCAGTTGTGTCTAATTGCTTATGGCCCTAAGGAGGGTTTTCTTGGTTAAATACCAGAGTGGTTTGCCATTTCCTTCTCTATCTCATTTTACAGATAAGAAAACTGAGGCAAATAGGGTAAAGTGGCTTGCCCAGGGTCACAAAGCTAGTAACTGTCCTAAGTCAGATTTGAACTCATGAAGGAGAGTCTTCCTGACTCCAGGCCCAGAACTCTATTCACTGTGTGTATTAAATACCAATTATGTATCTGATATTTTGTTAGCCACTGTCTGCATATAGACAAAAAAGTTTCTGCCATTTAAAGATGGGGAGATGATACTGAAAGGAGACGACATTTAAGATAGCTCTAATTTAAGTTACTGTTGTTTATCCCTGTGTGGTTATGCTTCCTTTATGATGTCATACTTTTCAAGTTGTTTCTTTGATTAAACAAACAAACAAACAAAACAACCTTTTCTGCTCTGATCTAGGCATATGTTCAGGAATTTTATTGTGATAGAGCTTTAGTGATTGAATTTGTTCTCATATAATTTTATTTGCAAAGATTTTTTTTAAAAATACTATACCATGTGATCCTCACAACACTTTTTCAAAATGGCGGAAGAGTTATTATTAATCCCATTCTGCAGATAAGAAAGTTGAGCCTACAAAAGCTCAATATTAAGCAATATTACCATGTCTACACAGAAATCAAAATCAAGCTTCCCAACTTTAATTCCAATACTCTTTCCACTAGTCTTATCTTTAAGATTTAGATTTGGGAAAAACTTTGTAGATGAAGTGACTTGCTGACAATAACTCCAGGATGTAAATAGGAGATAGAAGTTTGAACTCTAGTATTCTGACTCCAAATACAGTATGATCTAGATTTATGTAAACTCAACATATGTAAATTCATGTACATGTGATTGGCAATTGAAAAAATTAAAGGTAGAAAAATACACAAGATGGATTTTAAAATTATGTACTAAATCCATGCCTTTTTCCCAAGCTCTGTGTCTTTCAACAGTTCATTCAATGATGTTCATTCTTACTCTGAGAAGCATTAGTGTGATTATATTTTTGAGTCAAACATTACCTCCTTTATCAGTTTTTGTCCAGAATTCTGGCTTGTAACAATTTGTATCTGTATCAGAGCAGTGCTTCTCTTTGCTTCAATAAGGCAAATAGCCCCAAAATACAAGAAAATTTGTAAAATGCCTTGGTATGTTTGTTTAAAAAACTCTTATTCAATAATGGGGTTTACTAATGTGACAATATTCAACTTACACAGACTCTTGGGACTTATTGGTCATGTAAAATGAATTCCTATTGTATGTGATTATTTCTATTATATTTAACTATAATTTGAAGGCTTAGAAATTACCAGTTGTGGAATATGGAGGAATGGAGATTTGTAGCAATATTCAAGTTATTCTTTCTAAATTAGAATAATATCCTCATATATCCAATATAAGTGTGTTACTGCTCTTCTCTTTCCATCTCCTCCTTCTTTTGCTTTTCTTATTCAGTAATTGATTGTCAACTTTTGCAAGATGAATTCATAAATTCTTTTTTTTTATTAAACCCTTATCTTCTGTCTTGGAGTCAATACTGTGTATTGGCTCCAAGGCAGAAGAGCGGTAAGGGTAGGCAATGGGGGTCAAGTGACTTACCCAAGGTCACACAGCTGGAACGTGTCTGAGGTCAGATTTGAACCTAGGGCCTCCCATCTCTAGGCCTGACTCTCAATCCACTGAGCAACCCAGCTTCCCCCTGAATTCATAAATTCTTGATGGAGGTTGCTAGGTGGTGCAGTGGATAGAGTGGACAGGAAGACATGAATTACATTATGGCCTCATTCACTTACTCTCAGCAAATTACTTAACTCTGCCTCACTTTTCTCATCTGTACAATGAGCTAAAGGAGAAAGTGGCCAACTCTTCTAGTATCTTTATCAAGAAAACCCCAAACAAGGTCACAAAGAGTAGGACATGACTGAAAAGACTAAACAACAACAACAATAACAACACTTTTGATGGAGTCAGGAAGCATCTATCCAAATCAGATACTGAATTTAAAAATGATAAAAATGCATATAAATACGTATGTGGCACATCCACATATGTAAACACATAAAAACATACATATATACTACCTTTATTAACATGACTAAAAACACCCAATAGATGGAAATAGATGAACTTCAGTTTCAAGTCAAAATCTACAGAATATAGCCACTGATGTTATCAATCTGAAGGGAATCTCAGATAAGCAAATAGGACAGCTATTTAATGCAACAAAAGTTCAAACAGAGCAGTTCCCTGGAAGTCATTACCATAGCAATATGCCTTATATCACTGAGAAAATAATAGTATGCTTATATGCATATACGTTATATTTGTATTTTTAGATAATCATTACTGAAATATAATTTGAGAGCTTTCTCTGTTTCCTAAGTAACCGTATAATGATAAACTATGTCACTAATAAAAGATAGGAAAACTCAAGTTCTCCACAGTAAAGTCCTTCATGTTATTATGCAAAATTTATATCTTTATACAGTACTGCACTTCATTATGGATTAAGTAGATGTTAGAATTGTTCTTGAATATGAATTTGGGGTATTTTCATGTTTTTCTTTGATTTTTTTTTAATTTTTAAGCTAGGAAACAGCACTTTGATACTTAGGTTACGTTAATATCCTGCATGACATGCAGCAGATGGTATATAAACCATTCACAGAGGCATAGTACCCTGGTGCTGAGGCTAATACATGCTTTCTTCAGTGGTTCAAGAGAGGAAAAAAATTTTTTTTATTATATCTATTTCATTTCCAAGGGGATTTGGTTCAGTTTTATGTCTTTAAACATTTATGAAATGTTATTAAAAAAACATACACAAGCACAATAAATATGTAATATACCTAAAACAAATTCATATCATGTTAGAAAAAAAAGGGGGAGGGATGGCCTTCTCATTTCTAGAAAAATAACTTCAGTGTTCCTACGTCCATTTTATAAATTTGAAGGATCATTACAAAATGAAGCCTATCATTTAAAACGTTAAGGAATGACAGAGTACTAATGCTGTCAACTTACCAACTATACAGCCACTCATAATGGATCAGTTCTTTATGAACTTTTTTTTGGTCTTTAAATATATTGCCCTGAAAGTGAGATATAACGGCACAAGATAATACTTTTTGGTACTCTTTTTAGACTTTGCCACAAAAATACTAACAGCTTATTTATTTATTATTAATCATTTTATAAAGAAATGTACATAAAAAATAAAGTTGCTCTTTATGATGTGCTTATAATTTACAACCACCGATAGTCCATGTTTTTAGGCAAGACCTATAAGCTCACCTTCACATATCATTTACATATCCTGATCACTTCCACATGTCTGGCATAAGGTAAAATAGTTTGTGTGCATTGTAATATGACTGAAGCCACAATGAAATGAAATTCAGTCTTTGTCAGAAATGCCTCAGACATTTATTCATACCGGTAAGGGAAGTGTGTGCCAAAAGTATCCCAGCTTCAAGAATTGTCTTTGAAGAGCCCATTGTGGATAGTGTCACCTTCCTATCTAATGACATTTAGATTTCCCAGTCCGGCATCCAAGTGTCTTCTATAAAACAAATGTTCCTTTAAGTAGTTCTCAACATGTTCTTCTTTCAATTTATTAGCTGCAGACTTCGTTTATTTTCTTGAGTGACTGAATATCCTTGAAAGTATCCTCTTTTTCCTATAAATGGGCTATTTGCAATCACAGGTGGTTTGCAGAATTTGTTAGAAGAACCCAGACTTTTAGTTCAAGAATGTTCATTCAGGCCTGCCTGGGGGACATAGTACATAGGAATACTGTGTTAATTCCTGTGTGCATTCAGCGTTCCTAAGTTGTCATGAAAGATGATGTGTCTTTGTAGACGAAGTCATAATAAAATAATATTCGGAGCAGCCGTTACGTCATTTAAGAGGATATGCTGTAAGTACAGGAGCAAATAAAATCAGTCATTTCCTGGGTTATTTCACTGAATATTATATGACTGCTTTTGGTCCATGTGGAAGACATGAATTGGAACTTATATACTGTGAGATGCAGCCAACCTCTTCCTTGAGAAACAGGTGCTTCCTTGCGCAATCTGGTTCAATAACTTTGTGACCAGGAGACGTAAAGAACCTCAGGAATATTTGGATCTCTTTTACTAATCCTTGTCATTATGGTATAAACACACCTATACAAGGATCACTAAAACTGTACAGAGTTGTGAGAAGCGATAAGACCAGAGTCAAAGGCTCTCTCCACTCCTCAGGACTGAAAAGCTGAAAGTCTTTGCTAGATGATTTTTCTATTATATTTGAAAGACAGACTTTCCTACATGCTTAATAAAAGCTTAATAACTGCTTTCCCACAGGATGTGTGTGTTTGTGTGTATGTGTTACACATTCTTTTCTTTTTATTGGCTATATACTCAAGGGGTTATTTTTTATTTTTCTATTTTATTCGTTATATTTTTAATTTTATTAATTAAATAATAATAATTTATTATATTTTACAATATTACATATAATGACATGTTATGTATAATATTATAATATAAAAATAATAAATTAAAAATGTAAATATTTATGTTTCTAAACAGCACATATTCAGTGTTTTGGAAGAAATTTTCATTTTTCTTTCTTTCTTTCTTTCTTTCTTTCTCTCTTTCTTTCTCTCTTTCTTTCCTTCTTTCTTTTTAATCCTTACCTTCTGACTTAGAATTGATTCTAAATATTGATTCCAAAACAGAAGAATGGTAACAGCTAGACCACTGGAGTTTGGTAACTTGCCTAGGAACACATAGCTAGAAAGAGTTTGAGGCCAATTAGAACTCAGGTCCTTCTGACTCCAAGCCTGGCACTCTATCCACTGTGCTACCTTGCTGTTCCAGAAGAAATATTATTGAAATGCTCAAGTTATATTGTTTTTATTATTCCTTCAAGATTTATACTAATTTATATTTGCTCTAGCAGGTCAGTGGTCTGACTATATACTGACAACTAAGTCTGGGATGAGTCCCAAATGACTAAAAAATTGTCTATTATTTGTTTAAATATAACAAATTCTCTGTGTATGTGTGATATTATCTGGTGTTCTCCAATAACAGAAAATATGAGTTCTTATCTCAAAGGAAGTATTCATGACATATAGATAGGAGTCACAGATAGTCTACAACTCTTTGACTTATCTGATTCTTCCTTTAAGATCTACACTTTCCTAAATATTTCTATCACTTTGCTCATTTATTCCAACCTTTGCATTTTAGTTTCCAAGTAGGAAAATATATGCAGATTTATTTCAGAGGGCTTTATTTATAAAGGTCTACACATTATTTTTTACAATCTCCATGATAGATATTAATGGATAAGTTTCAATTCTCTGCATGGTATCTTTGAGGCAAATGCTTATCTTAAGCATTACAATAAGATGACCAAATGCCTCATTAAATGTTTCTTTTTGTGTCTGAGCAAATGGTAAAACCAACACATCAACTCTTTTATTTGAGCCATCCTTCTATTTAACTGAAACTCACTTCCTTCTGATTTCACTTAAAGGAGGCATTTTTAAATCAAAATAATTCTTATAGTATACCCACTCATTGGACTACTGGACGGAATAAGTCTCACATTTAGAATATTAAGAGTTACCTTAAGTGTATGTTTGGTCTAAAACTGTGTAATTCTTTGCTCCATCTGCTCTCTTTTCTTCCATTATGTCAATTTCACTTCCCAAAATATCAATTACTATGAAGTGATGCAAAGTCAAGTGAGTAGAACCAGGAGAAAATTGTACACAATAATAGCTATAACATATGATGATCAACTGTGTGTGACTTAACTATTATCAGCAATGCTAGAAGCCAAGACAATTCCAAGGGACCAAAAGACTACCCACCATCATCGAAGGAACTGATGGAGTTTGAGTGAAGACTAAAGCATATCATTTTTCATTTCTTTCATGAGTTTTCCCTACTACAAGCAATATGTGTCTTCTTTCACAACATGATGAACATAGATAAATACATTAATGGATAGTATACATAGAATATATATATATATATATATGTATCCTATAGCATATTACCTATCATTACAAGGAGGAGATAGGGGAGGGAAAGAGAGAAAACATGGATTGCAAAATGTTAAAAAAATGATTACTAAAATTGCATTTATCTCTAATCTGGGAAAAAAATTTTAAAAATTGAATCACCAAAAAGAAAAAATAAATTATCACACAGGATTGAGAGTGATTTTTTTCATGAATTTCAATGGTGAAAGGAAAAGGGGACTGTATCCTGGTTATAAACTTCTCCATACTTAGCAAGACTCATAAAGAAAACTTAATCTTTTAATCTTTCCAGGATGACAGAATCTGNTTTTCCCTACTACAAGCAATATGTGTCTTCTTTCACAACATGATGAACATAGATAAATACATTAATGGATAGTATACATAATATATATATATATATATATATGTATCCTATAGCATATTACCTATCATTACAAGGAGGAGATAGGGGAGGGAAAGAGAGAAAACATGGATTGCAAAATGTTAAAAAAATGATTACTAAAATTGCATTTATCTCTAATCTGGGAAAAAAATTTTAAAAATTGAATCACCAAAAAGAAAAAATAAATTATCACACAGGATTGAGAGTGATTTTTTTCATGAATTTCAATGGTGAAAGGAAAAGGGGACTGTATCCTGGTTATAAACTTCTCCATACTTAGCAAGACTCATAAAGAAAACTTAATCTTTTAATCTTTCCAGGATGACAGAATCTGTCAGAATTTGCAATCAATTGGAATAGACTTCAAGAGCTCAGAGTTACCTCTATACTGCAATAAGGTCCCGGAACAGTCCTTTGTGTAGAAATTTTCCACAGGTGACAAATTAATGTTCCAAAGTGTTGTTGACAATGTCACTCAATTCTGGAAAAGTCTTCAAAGGCTCCCTATTGCTTCAATGAATTACAATACAAATAAATTTGATTACAAATTTCTCACCAAGACATTTAAGGACAGATTCCACATTCCTTTCCACATTTGCTTCATATTACCCTCCTTACATGTTTTATATTAAGCATAAAGGATAACATCTGAATGTGGCCTGATCCAGATAAAAATAAAACTGGGAAATTTGAAGCAAAATAAATAAAAATAAAATAGAACAGAGATAATAGTAATATCCAAGTCAACATGGAACCCAAAGGGATCCTTATCTATGACTCAGTGTCCCTAGATTTTACTTTAACTTCAAAATATATAACATGCTTTCCCTATTTTAAAATCCCATGTGGTAGATAGTATAATACATAATAATAAAAATTTTAATGATGACAATGATTTTAATTGTACTATTAATAGTGATAATAAGAAGAGTTAGCAAATTGATACAGAATTTTCACATTTGCAAAGTGCATTATAATAACCTTAGACATAGGTGCTTTTACTATTTCAATTTTGCTGATGAAGAAACAGACGGGAGAAGTTAAATGATTTATCCAGGATTACATATCTGTGAGGCCAGATTGGAATTTAGGTCTTCCTGAGAAGGCTTAGTGCTTGATGCACTGACTCAACTATATGCCTCAATATATATATATATATATCTTTCCTGGCTTAGAAGTGCTGGAGTAAATTTTACTTTAATGAGAAGGAACCCATATGGATAGGTGGATAGAGAATCAGCCTTGTGGCCAGGAAAAATGGAGTTCACTTCCTGCCTCTGACACTGCAACTTTGGACAAGTCACATAACTTACTAGTACTTTTATCAAATGTTTACATTCTTTATATTCATAAAATTCAAAAATGTCAACATGTACCAGTAAAGAGAGTTTCCTTACCAAGAATTTTATTAATGAAATCAGGTCCAAGCCCCATCTCTATCCAATTACAAAATTCAACATTTTACTAATGATGGAAAGAGCACTAGCACAAAATAATAACAATAGCTAGAATTTTTATAGCATTTCATGGTTTATAAAATATGATCTTCATAGTATCCCATACTAGGAAAAGTCATCTATTTTCCCTTGCCTACCCTGTGTCGGGGCCACAGAAGAAAATAGGTACTCTGACTTCACAAATACTTTCCCTATTATGCCACAGCACTTGTTTATGAGTCAGTAGCTAAGATTTTTACAACATATTTTAAAAGGAGCATATTAATGAATATTAAGCTAATGACTCACTCATATCAATCAAAATGCAACATCAATCAGAGATAAAAAGATTTTATTAGATATCAAAAACCTTATTAATTGGTTTTTATGTCTAATTTCCATGATAGCTGCAATATATGAATAGCAATGTTATTGTCACTGCTCTTCAAAAAAGCAAAACAAAAATGTGTAACCTTTATTTCTGCTACATGGAAATACTAGAGAAAGAATTCTACCATCTTTATTCATGTTGTAACCCAAAAAACATTCTTGCAAATTACAACAGACATTGTTCATCTCATTAATATTTCCCTCAATCTATTATCCTAAGTGGCACAGTAGCAAGATGTGAACCTGAGTTCATATTTGATCTCAGATGCTTAGTGACCCTAGGTAAATCCAAACTTCTCTCTTCCTAAGTTTCTGCAACAATAAAATGGCAGTAATAATAGCACATACCAAATAGGGATGTTGTGAGGATCAAAAGAGTTAATATCTATAAAGCATTTAACACAATCCCTATAACATAGGAGGCACTTAATACATGCTTGTCCCCTTCCCCAAAATATTCACAGTATTACTTCCTGCTGATTGTGTGAATGCAAAAGTGAGCAAGTCTAAATATATTTTTAAAGTTTAAATGTATTAACTCATATAAGAACCAGGTCACCAGCTATTTCTACATGCCAAGGAAAGAATCAATAAGTGTAATGAAGCATCTAATTAGTAAGATGTGTTAGAAACAAAATGCACATCAAATACAGGAAAAACTGTTTATTATACAACAGGACCTTGGCTGAGCAATTAGAAGTAGCACTAATTAAATCTACAAAGTTCTATTCTGGTTTGAAATGTGTAGATATGTTTCCAAAGATGAAGCCTCTGAAGCATATATCTGTGAATTTTTACTACGTGGGAAAGGATTTGATTATTGAATCAAGCCTGTTTTTTGAGGACCAACTGAGCTAAGCATGCAAACACATCCCTCATAGGCTAAACACTTTGTAGTGATTTGAGGAGAGGTATTTACAACCTATGAAACAAAGTTGTTTTTTTTAAATGATCCTAGACCCTGTGTAGCCTCTTTTGCTTATTCTATGATCTCTGCAAAAGAATAGAAATTGGACGGGGAATTATTAAGAATCACATAAATTTTAGGGCATTGACAAAGTTCAATCTGACTACTGGTGCACTAAATATGAAATTCTGACACAATGACCAAAGAGTAGTCAGACACTAAATCCCACCAAATTTAACATTCTTTCTATAAATAAAACAAGAAGGAAGAAAATCACAATTAAAATATGAGAATGGTTTGGAAGTAGTTCTTAGAGAAAGGTATTGGAGAAAGAAGATTTTTTTTTCATTTCTATGGAATCAACAAGAATTATTATTTAAAAGGATTGATGAGAATGCTTTGTCAAAAAAGCTCACCATGAAAGTAAAATATAGCTTGTATGTCAACTGTTGGCAGAGAATGAAGTGTTAGAGAAATTCTGCAAATAACTTGATAAGCCCCTCCAGATCAAAATATACTTAATATTTCATGAATTCAATGCAAAAGGTAGAAAAGGTGAGGCTTGGGAGGAATACACAGGAAAACATAGTACAAGAAAAAAGGATTAAACAAGGACAAAGACTTTTAGCTTAGACCCAAGTCTCATACTCCTATCACATGAACACCACACAGGATGGGAAGACCTGGATATGGTTTATGATTTATTTTACTGATGGGAATTCGTGAATCAGAGACCACAGATCCATTTGAGTATGTAAATATAAATACTGTCTCTCAGACCACTAAAGAGGGCCACTTTGAAAAGAAACCATCCCATTTCTTCTCACCTTTGTCTTGAGTGTTCATTTCAAGAAATTTATTTCTGCCATAAGGCAGTCTCTACTAAACTCAAGTCACTAACAAGAGAACTACTTTGTGCCTGTTTATATTTGGAAGCTAACTGAATAAGTTGTATTCCTTTAATAATCTGCCATAATAATTGGCTGGGTTAGTAAAGTAAACAAGTGGCCAAGAGCCACAGATCCCTTGGCTTATTGTTATTTGGCTTTGGTGTGGGCAAAGGACATATTCATTATGTAGAGTGGAAAAAATAGTATCGCTGGTACTCCCAACCTTGAGTGACACAATTCTAGCCTCCAAAGCTATAGCCAGAGAAATGTCTTGAGCTAGATAAGACATACTATAAGGTTCCTTCCTGTTTCATGAATCTATGTATTCACTAAATTCAGAGCAGTCATACTTAGTGTAATTAGAAATACTATCCTCTTGAAGGTCTTGAAATTAAATTTAAACTAATGTTGGGATAAACCCTTTAAAGCATTTTATGTTACTATTATATTTCTTTCTTAAATTAACAGTCCTCCAAGAGCTGAATTCTGATATTTTTCAGCAATTTTAGCAGAGACCAAAATAAACTTTCAGGAAGATAATGTTTTCTCCTTAAAAACATAATCTCTATAATTTTATCAGGCAGATGACATTTTAAATTACTCTTTTCACTTAATTAGAGAAAGAAGGACATTATTTAATCTCAAATATAAAATATTACTACTTAGTGGTTTCTACTTAAATGAATTGATACAAATGGAAGCAATATGAGAAATCATTATATAAAAAAGAATTATATTTCATGAAGGTAAGCATAACAGCACATCTGCAAAGACCTGTGTTGCACATCCTACCTCTGACATACAGTGGTTGTGTGACCTGGAGAAATCACTTGACCTGTCAGAGGTAGAGACAACCTCCTAAAAGTAGAAAGGACAGAGAAGGAAAATATCTGCATTGGTACAGAAGTCTCTTAATCTGGAGATCTCTAAACCAATGGCCAGTGAGATCAGAGGTCCAGTTCTAATCCTTTCCTAGTTTTATGAAAGAATCCAGATCATTCAATAAGAGTGAAGTTGAGAAAAACACAGCTTGTATATTGCACAGAGTTGTTGGTCTCAAGGGATTTCATAGGATCTATAAAAAATGGAAAGAAATAGAGAAAAGGGTCCAGGATGTCTCAGAATTTGTGAAAAGCCATGAACAAAAATGTCATGGGATATGTACAGATCAGTTCTATTAAAGGAAATAATAATGTTTTTAAAGTGGCAAATCAAGAAGTCAAAAAGGAGTCATTATGTTTGTATTATCTTTCAGATAGTGTGATAAGGACTAGGGAGAGAAAGGCCAAAAGGAAAAGGAAAACCCCTGCTTTCAAGGAGGTGGAAAAAACTTTGAATTTAAATTTGAAGTCAGGAATGACCTGGGTTTGAATTCTTCCTTCAATTGCTACTTGTAATATAGGGCAACGATCAATTGTTCTTTACCTCCATTTCTTCCTTTAAATTGGGATAATATCATCTGTGGTGCCCACCCTGAATGGCTATCATGAGGTTTATGGGCATTTTGTAGAACATGAGACAGGTGTGAATACACAGTCAGGTACATCCTTGGGTGTGCATATTTATCTTTTCCTCTTCCACATATAGGAAAATCACCAAGTTTATCCAATGGGAAAAGAAGGGACAGTTTTAATGTCATAGTGTGCTGATGCTGAGCCCATGCATGATGCATGCATATCTAGAGTAGATACAGGTATGTCTCCCAATAAAATGGGAATTAGGAAGATAGTAAGAAAAATATCTAACTGTCCTGGATGAGTTCAAAATGGCAGGTCAACATTATTTCTGAGAAAACTGAAAGAATGGGAGAGGTACTGTTGCAAAACAAAGTCCCCCAAACTAGGAAAATTTACACAAATACAATAGTCAAACACTGTTCTTCACCAAGAAGAAAGAGTCCCATACAAATTAGCTTTGGAACTGGGATTACAGTTAGAAAAAAATAACCTTAAATGACTTTAGAACTCTATCAATGCAGTAATATACTACCAGTCCAAGAGACAAGATGAAACATGCCCCTAACCTTTGGTCAGAATATTGGTAATCTTAGAATGTAGAGAGAGAAATTATTTTTGGTAATGGTCTAATTTGTTTTGCTACAGAATGTAGGGTTTTTGATGAGTGTTTTCATATTTGTTCAATTGAGGGCCAGTAGGGGAGCATGGGAGAGGGAAAAGGACAAATGCATGTAAATTTTTTAAAAATATCATTTACATAGAATGGTTTGATATAATTGTTAATATTTTGCAAATATTCTTTGAAAAAATGAAGAGAATGTGAAGGGTGCTGCAGAACTAGAGTGACCATATGTCTACTTTTAACAAAGAAAAAGAAACTAGAATCTATAAATTCTAGTCATTTTTATTTAAATTTCTACCACAATCCAGAAATACATCCTAAAAGCAAAGGTTAGGGAACATCTACAAACAGAAACACAATAACAAGCAAACAAAAAAGAATAGTTTCATCAAGAACAAATCATGGGTACCTCTTTTTTCTTCTAAAAATAGTATTACTAGACTGGAAAATCTGGAATAATCTAGAAAAGCAATCTCTCATGGTATTCTTGTGAATATAATGGAAAGATATAAGCTAAAGAATGCCTTGGAAATGGTTGAATAGCCATACTTGAAAATGTAATCATTAATGGGCTTCTATCAGTTTGGAAGTTATCTCTAATGGTGTGTTCCAAGGATCTGTCCTTGGACCTAGGTTTCATGTCCTTGACTCCCTCCTGATGACACATCTTCCCTAGCAATTCTTTCCAACATATACCAGACAATATGGAGCAGCCAAAATAATCCTTGCTCCCTTTCCCTTTGCAGATCCTCTACCTCAATCACTCAATTACCTTTCAACTTTTATTCATTCAATCCAGACTTATCACTCTGTCAAGATTTTGGTGCCTGTTGTCTATCGATTTCCAGAAAATGTTCCATCCTTTTTCAACACATTCGGGACCTACTCTATGGTCTTTCTCTACTTCCCAACCCCTGCCTTATATTAGGGTACATCAATATACATACTGATATCCTTTCAAATACTCCAACCACCTAGTTCAACTTACACATTTCCTAATAACAAACTCCTTCAGCCTACTTCAACTGTGCTTAGCAATGTTCACAACTTTGATCTTGCCGCCCCCTTCAAGAGTCTTGCTTTCATGTTAATGAATTATGAAATACTTTTATCTGATCATAATCTTACCCTCCCACTGACTTGCAACTCTTAAGTTGTCCTTAACATGATTTCTAAATTCCATTGTTCTGTCCACCCCTGCTATCTATTGCATTATCTCTCTTGCTTTTTCATGGCTAAGTTATCCTCACTTTATCCTGTTTCTCTCTTGTTTGGGTATAGCTGTTTGCATTAGAGTAGAAGCTCCTTGAGGACAGGGACCATCTTTACTTTTTTTTGGTACCCCCAGTGCTAAATTCTAAGCCTGGCACATAGTAGGTATTTAATACATGCTTGTTGATTTCACATGACATTTTCATTAATAATTCATATAATGTAAATAAAACTTGCCAATAATATAAAGTTCAGAGGGATAGTTAGCACTCAAGACAATAGCATTAGTATCCAAGAAGATCTTGATAAGATAGAACTTTTCTTTAAATATAATTAAATAGAATGTAAAAGGGATCAAGAAAGCCAACTACATGGTTAAAAAGAAAACAACTTCCTAAACTAAAGCAGAGAAGACTTGATTAGTCAGACTTTCATCCAAAAAAAGTAAAGATTAAGGATTTTTCATTAAGGTGTTGCAAATTCAGTATGAGTCAATAGTGTTATATGGCAAGAGGAAAAAAATGGATAAAATCTTAGGCTTCATTAAAGAGAAGCAGAGCTGCCAGGCCTGGGGAATACAACAACATGTATTTTGTCCTTGTCAGAACACTTTTGAATTCTAAATTCAGTTCTGTGTGGCACTAAGTTAAAGAGTATATAGAGGATAGTAGTGAAGGTCTCAAAATCACATCACATAAGTTGACTGGCTGCAGAAATTTGAGATATTTTGCTAGGAGAAGAAATGACTTAGCAGGGGCACATGACAATTTTCATCAACTATTTGAAGAACTGTCATGTGGATGAGAGACCATATCTAGTCTTATTGGTTTTTAGAGGTTGGAATGAGGAACAATCAGTGAAAACTGAAAACTTTATCAGTAAGAATAATCAGAAGTCATAAGTTCTCATTAAAAGACTTCAAGAAAAGTCTGGATGACAACTTGGCATATATGCTGCAAATAATATGTACAAGTCCTAAATGCTGATATGGACATAATATACGTAAGCTTATAGATGTGTATCTCTCTCTCTCTCTGTGTCTCTCTCTCCTGTGTCTGTCTCTCTCTGTCTCTCTGTTTCTGTCTCTGTCTCTGTCTGTCTGTCTGTCTGTCTGTCTCTCTCTCTCCCTCCCTCCCACTCATATAGTATGTGTTGCCTGTAATTATAAGCTGCTCAATGACTTCTCTTCTATTGCTCTCAAAAGGTCATTCGGATATTTTATTGTTATTTAGCTCTGTAAATGGTTTTTCCCCCAGCAGTAAACTCTTCATACAGGAGAGACTCAACAAATATTCCATAACCTAATGTATTAATTTGTCTTGATTCATATATAATCATTAAAAGTTTAACATGTGCAGCATGATGAAAGAAACATATTGTTTTCTGTTTTCCACAATGACATGAAATACTGCTATACTAAATCCATTTCTCGGCATGTGAAAGGACTGATTCAACAAAGCTAATCCTCTTTACCTTTAAAATTTCAAAGTCCAATATTATTGTCTGAGATTACAGGGATTTATCTGCATTTGGATCGTTTGAACACTATTTTAAGTGGATAGTTTAGTTTATTTTGGACTGATCGTACATCAAGAAAATATTCCCATTAATTCAGATAATATTTTAAATGTCATAGTGTCTTCTGAATTACTGGAACTTCTATTGCAAAGTTTGAGCTCATAAACTGGGGGAAAATGTCTAAAGATGAGAATAAATGAACCCTTCCAAACAATTACCCCCAAAGAAATTAACAATGAGAAACCTTTAAAAATAATTCAACAAGTATTTTGAATACTATAAGTATATGTGTGCACAAACATACATACATATATGTTAAATTAATGTTATCTAAAATATAAATCTAGTGACAAAGTGCAGTTGATGAAAACATATTATTTCACTAATCAAAACATGTATTAAGGAGGAAGTAGGCAATGGTTTGCCTCAGTTGCAATGTTGACATTCAACTTTAAAAGACTCACAGCTATGTGTCAGGAGAATCCCCTTCCATATCGCCCTTTATCATGGTCAAAATTCTTTTATGTTGGGAGCACACTGTCAAATTATAACTTTACCAAAAGGTATATAATTGTATGATAGGAATAAAATGTCCTGTAACAGATGATAGAAGCTATTGGTCTGTCAATTCTCTTCTGTGGATCAGAAATCTTGCCTGGTTGTAATCAGAACCCCTTTCTCAAAAATTTAAACAAAATACAGTCATAGTCTAATTATTAATCACTATAATTGTAATTGATGTGTAAGAGTTGATTGCTTCTTTTATCATTCATGGCCAATATTTCACTATAAAGAGCCACAATATATTTAAAAAGAGCGCAGAAATACTGTGGTTGGACATACTATATTTGCTCACACACTGAAATGAACATGTCTAGTTATAATATTAAGAATTACTTTACAGGACTTTATCATCTAATAAGCATTCAGATATAGGGAACTACGTTTCATTACAAACACTGTAAATGTAAGGACAGGAGCTACATCATATTCATTTGTATATATGCCCCAGAATTTAGCATACAGAATAAGTGGCTAAAAATGTTTGTTGATTGAATGAATAAACTAAAGTTGTTTCAATACTCGGATGTTCAAAACATCATTAATACACTCTTTGGATTTAGCACAATCCTCCCATCTGTCCTTGTTTTTTTTTTTAAAGACAGCACAGAATAAAAAAGATGAAGATTGTTCACAATTATGGAGAAATAATTCTTCTACCTGCTTTCTATGGTTCTGTAGGTGCCAGAAGGGAAAAAATACATTTTTAGGAATGAGTTAGAACGCCTCCATGCATCTCCTTTCTCCAAGAAATTTGGTTTCATCCAAAAATGCTTCCCGGAATACAGGGGCTTTCCCCTCAAACTTGATACAGACTTAACTCCAGAGGATCCTCATGATTAGGGTCACCAACACTACTCTGTACAACCCCCAGAGCTTTCCATCTGAGGACACAAAAATGATTCTCTTCTAGTATGGAAGGTAAGAAATGGACTCACCTTCTCTACCAATGGACCATGGCACATACCTTGTATTACTTCCATGGCAGAAGAGTGGTAAGGACTAGCTAATGGGGATTAAGTGATTTGTCCAGAGTCACAAAACTAGGAAGTATCTGAGGGCAGATTTGAAGGCAGGACTTCTCAATCCACTGAGCCACCTAGCTGCACCTCTAGAATGTATTTATTTTTAATTTGAGCTTTTATTAAATGCTTCATATAGCTATGTACTCAGTGTAATTAAAAACAACATAAGGAGTATGGTAACACCTTTTGTGGCTGTGTCTGAATTTTTGCACCAAATAAGTAGAACTTCATGGATATAAAATTTTAATTAAAATCCTGAAAATCTGAAACTCCTGAAAATATGAATTACTTTCCTGATGGAGAGTTGGAATGATTATAATTTTAGCTAATGGCTCTAATACATGATGTTATTACAGGGTCTTATCCTCTCCTTTTCTATGGCCTATATCTTACAAGCAGTGGAGAATTAGAAGTATCCGTCCATCTACATTTAAGAACATGTATGATCGAAATTATCAATACAAAAAAGGGACTGACCAAAATGTTTTGACCTGTAATTTACCACAAGTATATAAAAAGAATATGTATATATTGTGTGAAATATATTTGTATATTTCCTATAAATATATAACTTATGACTACATGTATGGGTGCATGCATATGTGCACAAATACATATACTCCATTTTTAAAATAAAATTTTTACCAAGCTCTACATCAAGCAATGATCCTAAACCTACTCATTCTTTATGTTTATCACCACGATTTTCTTCTTGGTTGCCTTCCTTCCCTCACTCTATTATAAATTGTGTATTTTCCTATCCTAGGTCTGACAGAATCCAGCTTTGTTAATGTTTGGAAACAGTGTCAGAATTCCTTGTTTACACAAATGTTTATATCTTGGCAATAGTCAGATGGAGTGGATGGAAACTTTCAGAATTATTTGTGTCAAGCAGGATGGTGGATGTTCTCATATGTTTAATTAAGGGCAAGTGATTATAAAGGAACTATAAGTTAGAAAAAAACAACATAGGGAGCTAATCTTTTGAAACATATATTTCATTTTCCCTAAAAACTTTCTGATTTTACAGCACGAATCTGTAATCACATAAACTGTAAAACTTTGTATCAAAAAGAAGATTATCTTACACCAGTTAAGCCTATTTAACAAATCCTGGTGAAAACAAAAGCGTTTTAACTTCAGCATATCAAGTGTTTTGAAATTATATATGTGTAAAAATGTTTTCCTATATGCTCTACATATTTTTTCAGCCACAGTTGAAGTGTGGTAAGGTTTTAACCATGATAAAGTAGTAAAACTAACACAAAGCAAATTCTTGAGCAATTTGCACTCAAGCCAATGATCCTGTCTTTCATTGCTGGATCTCTACACAGTCCTGAGTATATATTTATCCTATTTTCTTGACCATTTCCAAACTAATGAAACAGCTGTCACAAATTGCTACTGCCACCTATTAGTGAAAGTAGAGAACTGCAGATCTTACAGTTCATATGCCTAGTACCTTGGACCATTTAGAGGGGGGAAAGTCATCACATGAAACACATATGTCCTGCCTACTATGTTACAGCTTCAGCTAATGTCTTTATATGAAATCATATGATATGCAATACAAATATATATATGTATTTTTATATATGTATGTATCTTCATCTACTACCTAAAAACTTTCTTTGATATTGTCCCAAGCTCAGGATAAATGTCCTTATAATCACACACACACACACACACACACACACACAGCCTGACTTATTCAGGGACTTTTGTAAAATGTTGATTTTGTAAGAAAGGAAGGAATGCACATTTGTTAAGCACATCTTCTGTGCCAGGCACTAAGGACCTGTTTGTTTTTCTATAAAGGTCTAATTTCTAAAATTAACATGTACTCAACATATATGTGTACATATTCATGCATACTAAGTGAATGTTTTCTTTATGCATATTAAAATCAGTATAAGTTGTATATACATTTGTGGAAAGAGGGGGATGAAGGAGAGAAAGAACCAGAGACAATATAAGGAAGAGAACTATAAAAATAAGCAAAAGAAATAGCAATTGAAAAAGGAAATTCCAATGTGTCAAATATTGGATAATTATTCTATTCAAAAGTACTTCTGGTTGTGGTGTGATATGAAATGGATTGAAGGGATCCAAATGTAATCACTTTTGACCTACTTCGAGTATAAGTAATTTCCAAAGAGTCTGAATGGTAGTTTGAAGGTTTTGTCTTTTTTTGGATTTATAATCTGAAAATTTGAAAATAGGAAAATATGAATAAAACATGAAGCATGAATTAATCCACATTCTCTCTTTGAAGTTCACAAAAATTAAAAAAAATAAATTAAAATATATATTAAAATATAAAAAGGCAATTTTCCCTAATATTATTAAATTCAGTATATCTATACAATACAATGTACCTTTGCTGATTAAAAAAAACAACAAAACTTTATCTTTTGCATTTAAGGAATTGTCATTTGAATTTTGTGGGAATAATTTGTAAACATTTTTATCATATTGGTAAGTATAACATATGAAGAAAATATTTTAATTTATAATGTTACCAGTAATAATCATATTTAACATTTCTATATCTCTTCAAGTTCTTCAGAACTCTTTATGAAGATTAATTAATTTTAGCCTTATAATAACTCCACAAGGTAGGAAGAATTACTAGCTCATTTTGTTGGTAAGAAGCTGAAGTTGACAAAATTTAAGAGGCTTTCCCATGATCATATAGCTAGTAAGTTTCTAAGGTAGAATTTGAACTCAATATTTCAGGACTCCAAGTTGAGTGTTCTAATTCACACCACCATCTACTTACCTCTTAATAAATATATAACATTTTTCTTTGTTGATTTAATTAAATAATAAGTATGATAATAGACCTCAGAACTGAAATGATTAACCTTTTAAAACCTTTGTAGCACATGATTTAGGGTAAATAACTCTAATGCTGGAATCAGAATACCTGGATTCATGTCCTAGTTTCCCTCTCAACAACCAATGTGACCAGGGGCAAATAGTTTAGCCTTTCTGGATTTGTTTCTTTGTCTGTAGAATGAAGAGCTGTTTTTCAGATGACAGTTGAAGTTGCTTTTAGTTCTAGGTCCCAGGATACTAGACAAAGGAGTGGTTCCAAGTTTAAGTCCCTTAGAAGGACAGTTATTAAACTGCCAAGCACCTAAGTATTGGCAATTCACACCTTGCTGATCCAGTTCTCGGTAGAAGAGTATGAATTACCTCTGTGTGGGAATGGGAAGCAAAAAGAAGTGAGGGGAAGAGGGATGTGTGGGTGGTAGATATTTTCTCTGGGTCATTAGTTCAGATCTGGTTTAGGCTTCTAGTGACTAACAGTCAATGTCAAGTGGGTTAGTGGCTTAAGTGGAAAGTGGAAAGACTCTGTGGTCTCAATCACATGCCCACTTGCCAAAGTCTATCCTGCAGAAACCACATAATGTCAATATGGTTGAGGGCTTTAAGCAAAGATGCTAAGGACTAGACTTTTACTAGCATCATTGGGCTAGGTTCTTTCAAAGCAATGGGAGGGGGTATTGAAAGGACTGTGTTTCAGTGGATGAATACGCGCCCTTCCCCCCCAATTTTCAGGGCTTTTAACTAGAAACTGAAAGAATACCAAGTATAAAAGTTGACTGTCATTTAAAAGAAAGAAATGACCTCATAAATGTAGGTTAAAAAATTTTAATCAGCACTTAACAGAAATGATACCAAGTGAAAATCCATGACTTTATATATTAGGGGAATGGTGTCTGGTGCCAAATTCATAAAGCATTGGCTGCTACTATAAATTACATTAATTTCTTAAATTTTATCATTGGCAAGTTACATATGAAAATCCATGTAAGGATTTTCAAACATCAGATTTCTTTCAGATATATAGATAATGAAGCAGCAGGGCACAGTGGATTTGGAATCAAAATCCCTGGGCTCAGATTCAGCTTCTGTCACTTATTACTCTGTATGGCTCACGTGTAAATCTTGCCTTCAAGTTCTTTGGAAACCTATCATCTTCATTTTAATTCTTTGCAAGTCAGTCTACAACTCGGATCTAGATTATAGATTAGTCAGATTAGGCATACACATTAGTCACAACTCTCAGTTTTAAACTGTTGTAATTATCAATGTCCAGGTAGAATAGGAGATTCCATTTTCATAAAGTCAAGGGAACATTCATGTTTAACATGAAGGTTTCTTTCACATGTATTGTAACTCTGGAGGAAGAAGAAAGGTCTTAGAGGTCTGAAAGGAAGCCAAGAAGTTGTACTACTGAATCTGTGTGGAATATTTTTCCAATTACTTGTCCAGAAGTATTATACTTTCACTGAGCAATGAGAAAGGGGAAAAAACATTCCTCATAAAAATCTACTGCAGTAACTTTCTATGAACCAAGATTATATCACTTAGCAAACACAAATATGAAATACTTTCATTTACCATGTTCTCTTATTTTAAAGGCTTGGGAAGGGGGAAGGAGGTCAGCTTAGTAAAATTATAAAATACCATAATAAAAACATTAAAAGAAAACCCCATGAATGAAACTACCATTTACTTTATTAGTGTTCCTAACCAAGAAAGAAATACTTTTGAAGCTAAGGTTACAGTCATTGATTTACACTTTGGTCTCACTTGATCACTATCACATTTAGAACTGAATACTGGCTCTCTGCATCTCTGCCTCTCTGTCTCTCTGTCTCTCTGTGTCTCTGTCTCTGTCTCTGTCTCTCTCTCCCCCTTTCCACTAATGATCTGAAACAGTTCATTAGACAGAAACGTGATATATTTAAACCTAAAGCTTTGTTCCATTTTCTCATCATCCTATTAATTAGCTTTTAGCCTCTTAGGTATTCACTGTATTGTGTTTTCTAGAAGGAAAATATGACTTTCTAATATTTGAGAAGAGATGTGGAATTTAAATAGTTTTGAGGAAGGTATAATACTAGTTCCAGAAAGTCATTTCAATATTTCACCATATTAAGGATGTTTAAGGAAAACAAGATATAATCTTTGAATGAGATCCCTTGAATGAAAAGTGCCTCTGACTGCTGACACTTGTAAACTTCTCAGAGTGCTTTTCCCACAAGTAGTCTAAGTCAGACTGGTTCAGAGGGAAGAAGTTATTATAACCTCTTTTTTCTAATCTATCACTCCTCCAGAAGCATCTGAAAGCATCTTTTCAGTCCCCTCCCCCTCTGCTGGATACTGAAGGAATCCCCTATTACCATATATTTACTCAAAATCCCTTCTTTTCCTACCTTACCATCTTCATTTTTCCTGTCAAATACCTTTCATTTGTGGCAAGACCAGGTGATAAGACAAGTGGAAAGCAAATTTTAGAAGGCTGTGTAGTTAACTGAAACTTCTTCCTGGCAACCTGAGCAATGACTGAGTTAATAGTGAATCTTTGAAAACAAGTGACCATGGGAAATTAGGGTTGGCAGGGATTTAACCCTTCATGAATCACACTGGAATATTTTTTAGGAGCAAGCATTGAATGTTTTAACTATGTTTGACATCTAATTAGCCAGAAAAAAAGTAGCCAGAAGTTTCAATTATTCTTTGGAAACAAAAGTACAGACAATTGGAAATAAGGCGTTTGCTTTGGAAAAATAACAAGTGGACATGTTGAAATAAAAAGGTAATGACAGCCCAATAAAATGACAGAAGAAAAATTGCTAGACACATTCCTTTTATTCTTCTTGCTCTTGTTCATTTCACAGTTTATTTTACTAAATTGCCAAGCACTGGGTATATAAATAGAACTGTTAGGTAACTGAAGGGTGGTTTTTCTAATTGTGGGTAGGATAATACAAATTAGTTCCACTACTGAGAAATGATTTTCATGAAAGAGTAATAGAAACACTCTATCAAGATGTGCTTCCTGTTTATTCAGAGAGTTTTAAAGCATATACACCAAATTGCTCTTCTCCTTTAATGATGGCCTTTTATTACAGAGGGAATTGGTTCCCTGTAAAATGGAGGATAATCTATTGCCATGGAAATGTGTTATCTTTCTTTTTCTTGAAAGAATTTAGAGGGAGGTTAACAACTTACTGTGCTTTTCCAATTTGCACAAGAAATTGTTAAATATGCATTTTGAAACCAGAAGTGCCAACTTGATAAAGAGTGTTCAATCATAGAATCTACTCATGATTTTGAACTAGGTGACACTAAAATTCTAGCACAGTATATCTCTGAGTCAAAGTCTCAAATAGCACTTAATCCTGGAAAGGAACTACTTGAATAAAGTGGTTCATCAATATAACACATTTCAACTTGTAAAAAGTAAAAAGATAAAGCAAATATTTATATAATATCAAATGATAAAATGACAAATATTTGGAGAAATAACTAGAGATAGTCAAATAATTTCTATTTGGGGAAAAAGAGCTAATAGGCAGTATATGATCAATCCAAATCAATTTACCTAACAGGGAAAGTGGCATATATATTTATTACATGACTCTTACTTTAATTAAATGATTATTTTAAAATTCCCAATTCAACATATATCTAATAATGCATTTAAACCCATAAAAATCATTGTGAAGGGATTTTCCCTTAAAAAGAGTTGTTCAAAAATGCACATTTGCTTTGAAATAATTAAAGAAGAACACATGTTTAATAGGTGTTTAATTTTCTAATCTAAAGTGTGAAAATGACAACTCTTCTCTGTGAGTTTTTTTTCACACAAGTACAACATTCAGAAAGACAGATTTTTCCCATTATGTGAAAATGAAAGAACATATTTCTGTTGGCATGAGAATGGCATACAGTAGAAAGACAAACTGACATATTCATGTCCAGTCATTCTCTACTTTACATTATAGGCTGACACAAGACATTGTGAGAGGGTATTGCTCCACCCCCAATTAAGAAAATCTGAGAATCATAAGAAATCAACACCTTAAGGAGGATAAAGTACTTGGGCTAAAATAGTTTCATCTTCTACTCCATCTTGAATAATTCTTGAATTGTGTAAATGTTCTCTGTTCTTTTTAAGCTGCATATGTATATTCTGAACCTGTGCTGCTATATTTGATGTATCTGGCTACAAAATTTACTGAGATCATAGCATGTGCCACCATACAAAATTCACTGTTAAAATTGTCCACATGTAACATAAAGGTAATTACTGAAAAATTCTGCAATGTATTTCTTGTGTGATACATTCCCTATGAATTAAAACTTGTTCTTCTAGCTATGTAACTAGCTGATGATGTATCTTTAATTACTACTGAAAGACACATAAAATGAAAATAGCATTTTCTTTCAAAGGCTTTAGCAGTACATCAATTAGCCAAATACACAATCTTTTGTACAATCATAACACCCTTTACAGAAGCTAGTCTGTTCCCTCCAGTTTATATTCTCTTGGCAAAACCACCATCTACTGCTTATGTTAAGCATCTGATTGTCAGATTTGTACGAACTGAATATTCATGACAGAGAATTAACCACTTAATGCCTAAAAAGTAAGAAAATGCAAATCTGCCATGACAGGTATTATAGGTACAACCCACACACCTAGGGAGAAGAGAAGCCAGTTTTGCCATGCAATTTTACAATCTTCTAGGGGAATAAAGTCAGAAAAATAAGAGAAGGCAAAATATCATTTAAGATCTCTATCTATATAAGCATGTTCTAGGCACAGGATTCTTTCCTGAAAATGTGATTAAGTGCTCTTTGTTTGCATTTAAATTGTCAGACTCTGAGCATGAGGCATGCTTTTAAAAAAAAGTGTTTCTATCATTTCCTTTATCTCTCTTTCTCTCTCGATATACATACATTAAGACAGGCTTTCACATGTCAACAAACTAAACGTTCTGAAGAAAGCTGTAAAGAGAATAAAGAATCTGAAGAAACCAAATAAGGAGAAGAGAAAATGATTTACCTTTATAGGATAATTTCAGTCTTGGCACATTATTCTTCATATTTTGATAGTTCGCTCTTGCTGCTAGTAATACTCCCCAGAAAAGATAGGCAATCCTACGGAGCCAACCCATGCTGAAGATAGTGTAGGTCCTTCCGCGGCTTCACTGTTCTCTCCTGTAGTGTGCAGCCACGGAAGTTCAAACAATCTGGAAACTGGAGGTAACAGGTGATTTGGGTCAGTTTCATTCATAAATGCAGACAATCAAGACCTCATGGCAATTCTAACATCTCTTCTTCTGTAGCAGTCACTGGAGCAGAGAAACTTCAAACCCTCAAAAAAAAAAAAAAAAAAAAAAAAAAAAAAAAGAGCCAGGCACTGGATAATGAGGCACAACTGTTGTGTGGAAAGAAAAAAAAATTAACAAGGGCTGCTGCAGTGGTGCTTAAGGAGCAGTCCCTTTTATCTACTCTACTCTGATAGCCGGTGGCAGAAGCTAATCCTGCTCTCTGCTTCATTCGGCTCTTTGGTAACAGAATGAAAGGAAAACAGAGACTGAGAGAGCGAAAAGAGAGACCAGAGTGAGAGTGAGAGAGACTGAGTATGCCAGAGAGAGAGAGAGGGAGTGAGAGAGAGAGAGGAGAGGGAGAGAGACAGGAGAGAGAGAGAGAGAGAGAGTCGAAGAGAGAAACTGAGCAGCAACGGCAGCAGCAGCAGCAGCAGCAGCAGCACACCGACTTTTTCTGTACACATGCAGGAGAGAGATGACACAAGATCCCACAGACAGGTTTTCCCAACACTCACTAGACTAGCTGACAATGGGAGAACAGGCAAGCTCAACCCACTCCCCTTCCCTGCTGTCACACAACACATGCAAAAAACATCTACCAGAGATTAGAGGAGGGAACATAAACCTCCAGCGTGCTTGTGAAAGGCATGTAGCTATAAATTTACTTCCCAAGGCATAGGCTATTTAATAGCCATTTTTGGGTGCAATTTTGATTAAAAAAATATGAATTCTGCTACCTACATAAATAATAGCCCATTCCTGTTGTATAATCCTGCTAGGACGTATGCTGAGAGAGAGAGAGAGAGAGAGAGAGAGAGAGAGAGAGAGAGAGAGAGAGAGAGAGAGAGAGAGAGAAAACAAAACACAACTGAGTCCTTTCCATCAATGTAAGTTTGCCATTGAAGATTTTAAAATCTTGTTAAAGAACATCCCGCCTCCCCCCCTCCCACTCACAGCTCCCCCACCTTCCCAATTTCAGTGAAGAAATTCCAAGAAAAGCCTATTTCAACAATCAGTTCAAGACAAGTATAGGTCCACTGGGAATTATAAATTACAACAGGGGATTCTCAAAAGGATTCTCAGAATTTAAAAATGTCTACAGTTTTCCAGCTTCTGGAATGCTCTGGATAATATTTTAATACTATGTATCTCATTAACTAAAGTCATTTTTTTCTTGTCTCATCTCAAAGAGTAAAGGAAGACCAGAAAGTTCAGAAAATCCCTGCTGAGTGTCAAGGACCAATAAAAAGAATTTCCTTCCCCTCCCCCCCTTCTACCCCCACCCGAACTCCATTTCTTAAGCTAAGGAAAGGTTACCAAACTTTCTATGGTATGCATATGTACATTTTCAAGCACTATGGCATCATTTTCCAAACTGGTATACAG
Source organism: Gracilinanus agilis (assembly GCF_016433145.1). Taxonomy (NCBI): domain Eukaryota; kingdom Metazoa; phylum Chordata; class Mammalia; order Didelphimorphia; family Didelphidae; genus Gracilinanus; species Gracilinanus agilis. The sequence continues at coordinate 164,725,134 of NC_058134.1, forward strand.
TGAAAGCAGATTAATTTTTCTATTACTGCCCCACTCCGGAAAGGGAAAAAAAAAACTCTATTAAATATCTCACAGGTACTTTGAGATAGTAGGCATTACTATTATACAACTTCGCTTTTTCTTGTCTCCTACTATCTCCTCTCACACTGTACACTACCAGGCAGTTTACTTTATTTCTGAGTTCAAAAGGAAGTTAACACTGACAAAAGGGAGGAAAAGGGATTTTGCTGTGTTCTTGTTTGTTCCTGAGTTCCAGTTAAACATGTCAACACTTACACTGAAAGACTTTAGTGCTTTTATAATCAAACCTCACTGTTCAGACATCTAGGTTTTCTCTTTACTTAATATAAGTATACTAATGGGAAAAGGACAAGAATTTGGGGTTATTGTGAGGGATGGGTCTGGGGAAGGGTATGGAAAGTGTTCTCCCTTTTTCTTCACATCATTTCATTAAACTGACCTTACTGCATTTGGCAGATATAGATACTCTATTGATAAGGGAATAGAAGTAAACCAATATAATCTCTAAATAATGTTGGTTTTAGTGATTCCCACACTTGCGATCCTGAGCACTTTTCCTGCTCCAGGCAGTGGATTAAAAGTACAAAATGACAAGAGAAGCCTCTGTTTTCCAAGGATTACTTACTATAGACTCTTTCCCAGTAAAGGAATTCATGTCACTTTAGGATTATTTGGAGAATTGCCCTATTGAATTATCCTATTGAAGATCAAAAGTAATTAGTTGTTTTAAAAATCCTCACTAAGAATGCACCTAACTCAGTAGTATTTCCTTTTAATTGCACTAGTTTAAATGAAGCTTATGATTCTGAACATATCCTTAAGAGGAGAAAAGTTCTATTTTGTCCAAAGTAAAATCAATTTGCAGTTATTTTGTTTATTCATTTTTATGCAAAAAGTCAACCTTAAAGCATTTATTGTGCTCCTAGCAAAAAAGAGGTTTCTTGCAAACTTTAGTATAATAGGAGGTAAAAGGTGACTTCATAGGAGAGAAATGTCTTCCAACTGGATTTTGAACCAAAGAATATGTGGTAAATTATTTTATTTTTAAGCACAAATAATCTAAATCAATGTTCATGGCTGGAATTTAGTATAACCAATGTATATATTACTTTTGAAAGTCCTTCCCCATGTTTATTTACAGTAGGAATTGTTCTTATGTTCCAAATTTTAAAGCAACTTGAGGTTTTGGGAGGGAAGTTATAAAAAAATGATGAATAACTTTATATTTTCTTTTCCATAGTTTTTTTCAGCTAACAAAACTAGTTAACTGTCAAAGTGCTAAAAAATTTCTTAGAGAAAGAAAATATTTTATTCTTTTTTTTTATTCCTCCCAGTGCCTAAAATTGTGTCCAGTACACAACGGATACCTCATGAGTGAAAGAAAACAGTTGGATTTTTCAGATGCTTCAACTGAAATCAGAGGCAATATAAGGAGGAGACATCAGGGAAGTCCATTAAAATGAGTCAAAAAAAGGTTTGGTATCAGAATTAAATGGGTTAATTATAAACCTTTTTTAAGGTTTCAAATAATCATTTCTAATGACTGTTGAAATGATCACATCTCTCATGGAATGCTGGAATGAAAAATTATCACGTCAGCAACTGATATTATATATGCACACGTGCATATATAGTTAATACATACATTATATACATCTATATTACTGTTAAGAATAGAGAGGTGATCTATGATTTCATTGATAGAGGGAACATCTAGATGAGGAAACACTGTCTCCCAATACAGGTCTGCCTTGTTTCTGTAACTTTTATTCTTATGGAGTTGCACAGAGCAATAAGAAATAACTTGCCCTGAATCATGTAGCCAGTAGAAGACAGAGGCAAGAATAATTTGTTATTACTTATTTTTAAAAGATTAAAAATAACAAAATTGTCATTACCTCTTCAGTATTTTTTCTTCTGAAAGTCTTTTTTCTGAATCTTTCCCTTTTTTCTATCGACCATCTACTAATAATCTTTCTAACTGTACCATTACCATTTCACTTTCTATCATCTTTTCTTTGAACCTCAATTTTATATATTGTCTCAAGCTTTCATAAATGGATAGTTCATAGAATAGTGTTAAATGCTACTAGGTATCAAACAGGATGAAAATGGTGACTTTTCTGCTTTAGATATAATAATATTCAGCCTTTTTCTCCTATATGAATTGAAATGGAGTAAGATATTTTTCTACTTTGGTGAAACTAGTCCTGAAAAAAGATGATTCACTGTACCGTGACTTATTTTCTAGAAAATGAACTTTTTCAATTTCCACTGCTAGATAGAAAGTTAAAAGATCCTATCGAACTAGAAAAGCCTTGAATATAGGCTGCGTGGAAGACTATACATCTGTACTCCAAGGACTAGCATAGCTAGGTTCAGAGAGGCTTGTCATTAGGTTGGCCTCATGGTGATGAATTTCGCAGGCCATAGCAATTCTCCAAGACTGTCTACTAAATCATAGAAGAGTCATGATGTGTGTCTGGGAAGGAATTGCTCACATTAATGATGTCCCAGGTTGTTAGAGTAAGAGGTATAATGTCCTATACAGAACAGAGAGAGGCTAAAACTAAAAGGGTACTGAAACAGAATTATTCTATGTTCTAACAAATACTTTTTTGAGGTAAAATACATTGTTCTTCTTCCGTTTTCTTTTCTCTTCTTTTCTTTTCTTTTTTCTTTTCTTTTCTCTTCATGGCTCCTATTCTAACAAACTCTTCTACCAAAGATCTATAGCTCTTCTTCAATTCATGATGCATGAGAGTTGCCTAGGGGGCACTGTCAGTTTAAATGATGATGATGATGATGATGATGATGATGATGATGATAGCTAGTATTTATATAATACTTTAAAGTTTTCAAAGTGCTTTACTTAGGTTATTTCATTTGATCCTCACAGTAAACCTGTGGGCAACTGCTATTATTACTTGCATTTTACAGATGAGGAAACAGAGGCTGAGCAGCTTAATGACATGGGATTTGAAATCCAGGATAAAGTGATCACTTGAAATCTCCTTATCATGCTATTTCTTGTATGCTTTAACACCTCACCAACTTTCTCAACTTCCTCACCCCTATGATGAGAGGGGTGGAACACTAAATGCCATCCAAAGTTTTCCTCTAAAGAATGCAGGGCCTGAATTTTCCAACCCTCTTCTCTACTTTCCATCTGCTGCTCTGCTTGGTTTGAACTCTTCTGAACAAAACACACCATCTTTCTCTGATTTCCGCCAACCTTCACTTTTGAGCTACCTTTTGTAAGTGGTCGCCTCCCATTGGATTTTTAGCTCTTTCAGGGGCAGGGATGGTATTTCTTTTTCTTATTTGTATCCCCAGCAGTTTGCACTGTGCCTGGAATCATGGTAGGAATTTAATAGATATACTGAATTAAATTGAAAAGCTGGGGTTCTGTCAACCACTTATCTAACCTCTATTTTATTATCATCCCAACTTTACAGATGAGTAAATGGAAGATGAGAGAATAAATGGCATATTCAAGATCACAGACTATTTTGTGTCAAAGGAATGTCTGGAACCCACATAGATCCACTTTCAAGGTCAGTTGTCTATACAGAATTCCACACAGCTACTCAGGAAACATTTTTGATCATTTCACTGATGTTTTTGCCCACTCATAGAAAATTAATGGAAATGAAAATAAATATCATTTTTATATTAGTTTCAATGCTTAGTTGACGATAAATGTTTTTCATATTGATTTTTTTATATCTTTTTTTTTAAAACCCTTGTACTTTGGTGTATTTTCTCATAGGTGGAAGATTGGTAAGGGTGGGCAATGGGGGGTCAAGTGACTTGCCCAGGGTCACACAGCTGGGAAGTGGCTGAGGCCGGGTTTGAACCTAGGACCTCCTGTCTCTAGGCCTGACTCTCACTCCACTGAGCTACCCAGCTGCCCCCTCATATTGATTTTTTAAAACACTGAATTGATCAAAGCTAACAATAAATTTTTAAAGAAAATTCTAATAAACTACCTACTATTTGCTGAATTCACATTTAGTCCAAAAGTCTCAAAATTCCATCTTTTTCCGGCAAAAACACTTTTAAATATTGTAAATAGAGCCTAAGAAGTTAGCATGTATCTGGGTAATTCAAGAGATTAATTTTGTAAAACATTCAAGATGCTCTTTTAAACATATTTGCACCCCCTCTCCAGACCCTCTTCCAGTTATTGTTGTTTTAGTTAATAGACTTGATCTCTAACCGAAAGGGCATGCCATTCTTAGAAACTGACTCAATGATTACGAGAAGCATCTTCATATTGGAAGTTTCAAAGTAAGCTAGTTAATGAGTTCTTCCAAGGAACAAAACTATAAAGAAAAATAATCCCAGTAAGAAATAAACAAAAATTCAGTAATCTTCCCAAGGTGTGTTTCAGTTGAGTCATGTATAAATCAAACATTAAACCTGCAACATCTGTTATTATCATTTTTGTTTCCTTACATTTTTTCTCAGATGAACACTGTATGAATATAAGAGAAAGGCATCAGATTAAAAAAGATGTAGAAAATGTCATTGTCAAATATTTGTCCCAGTAATGATGTATGGAAGAAAGAGCTTTTCTGATACAGAGAACTGGAAATGTGACTTTTAAAAAAATAAATATGGCTATTTCTTGCTTTTGTATTGACTATATTTCTATCTGTACTCCACTTAAGTCATCCCTTATAACAAATTATTTTGAAAAAGGAGTTTTAGAGGGAAAAAGGTGTGTACAAACATGCTTTGGAAAACCTAAGAAGATTAAAGTTAAGTGGAGGGGGGAAAAAAGCACTAAAATAGTTGGTACTTCATTGTTTCAAGCCAAAAATGATAGTTATTTGAGAAGTACCAAGATACAGGAAGCCACAGGATAGCAGGTAAATTGCAATAGTTAAGAAAACAAGGTTGAACTTATAATAAGTTGACCCCTGTGAATGCTTTTAGTGCCAGCAATATGTGAAAGCGTGTGTGTTGGGAGGAGGAGTTGGCGAGATACAAAGGGAATTCAATCTCTAAGGAAGCATTAACTCTCTCCCCCTCCCTCTGATGAATAGAGATTTCAGTAAAACATGCATGTCCCTCCTTTGGACTGAACTTGTAACAGTTTGAGAAAGGCTTTCCTTATGTTATTTTCCTGTTTTCTCATGTGACATCATTGTTCAAAATACTTTAAGGTAAACAGGGACTCAGAGGAAGAAAGACCCCTTGTATTCTCAGCGAAGAGGAGCGAGAAATGTTTAACTCAAGGCAAAGTTAAAGCAGAACTGGGCCAATTAGTCACAAATTCTTGGCTGTATAAACTTAAGGATGGGTTAAACAAATAAATGTATCAGCATTTCCAATGAGCAAAAGAAAAAAAAATTCTTGGAGGAAAGTGCTGAAACCCTATGTTAAAACCTTGCTTTCTCAACCTTGAGTAATTTCTAAAGTTGGAGTAGAGTGAGAGTGTGGGGGTCAAGATGGGATGGGGAGGGACAGAGAGAGGAAAGATACAAGACAGTAAAAACGATGGTTGGGTTCCAAATTGCACTGGCTAACATCCAGTTCTAGAAAAAGAAATTATCTTCTGCCACAGTCACTCTCTTGTCTATCGGCTTCCTAATTCCATCACGTTTTTCAACATTTCAAAATGTTTTGCAGATGGACCTTTCTTTCCCTTCTCTTTCCCCCTATTTAAAGCCCTTGTCATTATTGTGGATACTTCGAGGAACTGAGTGCCAAGAAAATAAAATGTCCGGAAGTTTGTGGTTTTATCATTGAAATCATTAGACTCCAAAATATAACCTAGAAAATACCTGTTACTTTTATGAGATTATCTGTACCTCAAATAATATGGAACAAGACCTTGTTCAAGTGAGACAAAAATCCCATTGTTAATACTGATCAGTAGAGACTAGGCAGTGAGGAGGAAAAAATGAGGCCTCTGTGGAATACAAATGAAGAAAGCAGGTTGGTTGTTGAGCGTTTTAAGATATGAAGTTATTGGTCTTCTGCCTTGGGTAACTGACCATAATCCATTTCCTTATCAAATAAAAAAAGAAATAAGAGAGAAAAGAAAACAAACAACATTCTTATGAATTCTTTCAGAGTAGATGCATAAAAGTGGCAAAAAAGATTTCTCCCCTATTATCAGTTGAAAGGAATGTTTCACCTCAAATATAAGCTTATCATAACCTCCATATTCTTCAAAGTTTCCTTTTTATCTGCTTAAAAAAAGCTTGAAACTGCTTGTATTACATTGCTAAGGAGAGGGAAGAACATGCTCGAGCCTAGAATAAAAGCTACTTAAAAGAGCTTACTATAATGTCAAAGTGTACTGTTTAGTGAACTGAAAGGTCTATGGATATAGTTGTCTTTTGAGGAAGATTTTCTTCTGATAAACTATTCTAAATGGAAAAGCGATACCTTATTCTCAACTATGAAGTTCCAAATAACATGTGATCTAATATACTATACACTTTTCTTTCTCATTTAAGAAAAAAAATGGAGAGTTGAGACTTGGGTGATATATGCTGGGCTGCGATTCACAATAATGGCTCTAAAAGCAGCTGTCACCTTATGGGAAAGTTTGAAAAGTTTTCCTCTTAAAAGTTAACTACACTTCACTGTTAGAATTGAATTAAAGAATGTATGGGAAAGTTCACTTATTAAATCTCTCCCTGGCTTATAATCTCTGAGCATTTAAATTTATTCTGCCTTCCCTCTTACATAATTACAAAAGACAAAGACCCAAACTATCATTTTCCGTTCTCTCTAAATCTTCCTAGGTTACAGACCCATTTCCAAAATTTTCTTCATTATGAGACTTGACTAAATCATTACTCATCAGGAAAATGGTAATAAATTATGATTTCCCCATTTTTTAGAATTCATAAATAGATTTTATTAGTGATTGAAAGTAATTAAAGACAGAAAATATATGTTATATATTTTTATAACCCTCCTATTTGGAGTGTGATAATTATGTCTACTGCAACCAACTATGTTCCTATGAAGAGTTTCCAATCTGTTATGTAAATCACATTATCCTAATGTCTATTATACATAGGAAAACAAAAACAAAATACTGGTTTAATTTTCAGAAATATAAGTGAAATATATATTTCTGAATACAAATATTTGTAGCCATGTCATTAACATCTTTGACAGTTTGTATTTCTCTGTCTTTTGCCAATTTTTAGCCTCTCTTTTCCTCCCACTCTTTCTCTCTGCCCTCATACAACCATATATCAACTTGCCACTACAGAATTAATTAAGTTCTGCAGTTTATTTTGATTCTCCAAGGAATTAAAAGAATCAATGTGAAGAAGTTTAATTAAAGCAGAAAATAATAAGAGTAAACCAAACTATTCATTTCACTCTCAATAAATATCTATGCTTCTTTCAACACAACATGCACAATAGTAAGCCTAATTCAGATGCAAGAGCCATAATATTTTGATGACTTTTTACTATTCTGCCCATCTACGATAGGGATTTTTTTAATGGGTTGTGAAATAAAAGATACTGAAAACCTAGATTATTCCTGAAGTTTTCAATTTGAGGCATAAGCTAACAGATGATCTTAATAGCTAATCAGCACAACAAAAGCTATCAGTGTCCTTAGTCTTAAGGGGCCAGGAGAAGGATTACTATTGACACCTCATAGCTGGGTGATAAGGGAATCAGGTCTTCCTCAAGACCTCAATTTGAATCTTGCCCCAGATAAGTTGTATGACTTTCTCCCACTCATTTTACTCCTATTAGCTTCAGTTTCCTCATTTTTAAATTGAGGAAGACCAACTACCTCATAGGATCTTTATGCAGAAAGAATGATATGGCCCTTTGAAAATCTTAAATTGATATGAAAACGTTAGCTATTATTATCATTATGACATGGAGACAACATACTTTTTAACTTTAAAATATCACCAAAATACAATCTTTTTTCCTTTGTTAAATATAACATTGTTATTTTTAAAAAGATCTTCTTAAATAACTTAAATAACTTTTTAGTACCATGTAAACAAAAAATATCATTTTTATCTGGGATATTTTACAATTCCAGGAAACTATTTGTGGAATATGTGTATGACTTTTTGATCTTTCTAATAAAAGGCATTAAAAAGAGTGATCTCCAAATATAATAAAAATAATGGAGTATTCTAAAAGTTGAAAAACTCCTACAAGTATTTTTGGTAAAAAGTATTTCTTTTCAGGTATAATTAAATTCATATATGCTTCTGATCCATTTGCTTAAGTATGCACTGAAATGTAGCCAATTTTTTTTAAAAAAAGCTATAGTAGGTTCACTTTAAACTGTCAAATAAATTATATAAACCAGGCCACTAAAGTAAGAAACTTCTGAGGAAGAGGGTGAAATCTTATCAGTTTATTCATCAAAAAACTAAACCAGAAGTAATATTCTTGCCTCTTGGTCAATGCATGGAAGATATCACTAGTCTTTGGATTCAAATTAAAGATGATGGGAGTGGTATTTTTGTTAGGATTGAAGGCTTCCTTCTGCCAGTTGCCTGGAGCCTGCTGCCTGTGTCCTAAAACATAAGATAGAGATTGAAGCTTAATATGAATTGGTAGAGGAGCAGTTGATCAAAACAAAAATTATTCATTAGTTCTAATTACTATTTAAATATCTGATATAAAAAAATAGGTGTGTGTTTGAATGAGAGAAGAAAGACATTTTTTTTATTCATGTATTTGTTTTAAAAGAATGGTTTGTTTTGTGACTCAATAAAGGGTCTTTACAATGCAAAATATTTCAGGGAAAAGTATTTTAAAATTAAAGAGAAACATTTAAAGTATAAAGTCTATGTTTTAAGTTTATGTCTGATGATTAAAAATAACAAATCTCATCTAAAATATTATTCGAAAGAGCTTGAGTAAGGTCAGGAGAAAAGATATTTAGACTAAACATAAGATTGCCTCGCCTAATCAGGTCACTTTAGCAGGCAGCTGCAAATCTAAGGAGAGTGGCATTTCACCACTTAGAAAGGTCCCAGTGACTCATTTAGCCAGATGTGAATTTGAGATTCTCTACCTTTCACAGCTCATAGGGTGTGGAAAGATTCAGATCTCTTTTGGAAAACAGAACTTTAAATTATTAGGGGACCCATTACCCAAACTATATCCAAGACATAGGAATGGGTTTTAATAAGCTGACTTCCAAACTGCATGGGTTAGTGAATATTTATGTTTCTGGACAAATTATTTTCCCAGGAAGTGTCATGCTTAACTATAGCAGGCATAGACTTGTAGGTCAGCAGGTGGAACACCTGTACAATTATTGTGGGAATATCTCTTGCTACTATTTATATTTTAAGTCATTACCTCTCACTGGTCAATAGTATTCTGTGGTATTCTTACGATGCAACGTTTTGTTTCATGCTGTTTTCAGACCACTAGGGAATCCTGATTGGCTGGTAAAGAAGTTAATTTTCCTCCTGGTGGAATGTTTAACTCTAATAGTTTCACCAGGAGCATTAGCCTTTTTCTTTATTATCATCATTAAATACCAATGGTAATAAAAATGATAACAAATTATATTGTTCTTCTAACTTTCCCATGGCAAGATCTCAAGGCTCCCAAAGCAAACTCTCAAAATATTCTTTGGCCATAGCATGAGGGCCACATGGCACATATTAGTTCATAAAATATGCTCATTTTCTACATTTTTGTTCATGTTGAATATTGCACGATAATTATCTGTAGCATTATCACATTACAAAGCTAATTATAAAAAATACCATATCCATAGCTTGACTAGAGTTACAGATTTCTGTTTTGTACAAAGTGACATACCATGCCCAGCCATTCTAGATTTATTGGCTATAAATTATTGTATACATGAAAACATTTAGTTAAGAGAAAGAAATGTGTCTCTCTGCATCTTAGAATATATGAGCAGTTTGAAAAATCCAGTCTGTTTTGATGCTTTGTTATGGAAAAATTCCCAAGAGTAATGTTCCCTATGCGCCACTTCAAAATGGAAATTTAATAAAAAAGGAGGGAAACTGTTTAATTGTCACACTAACTAGAATCCACCTTTTCAAAAATAGACTAAGCTAATTACTAACAAATCTGTCATTGATTATTATATATAGAAATAACAATATTTTAGCTTTAAACAAACATAAGCTTCAGGCTGCTTAGGATTGTAGTATGTAGATGAAAATAGAGATCCCTCTTCTGAAATAGAGAAGATTAAATTACATTTAACATGATGCAGGATATAGCACTTTAGCTATCTAACAGTGGCTGGACAATTTGCCAACCCAGCAAGTGTATCAAATGTTCTATGCCTAGCACACTTTCACATTAAAGTTAAATGATTGGCTGCATAGCTTTCTTCACAATGGAGACCCTTAAATGTTTCTATCATCAAGACAATAAAATCAAATTTTTAAAAATTAGAAAATTCATTGATAATGGCTACCTTTAAAGAAAAAATAAAATACACCATTTTTCTGGTGTTTTTTTCCAATCCCTTGGTATTAAGAATTTCTTTAATCTACACCTCTAATGGTTTCCTACTTTGTTTATTTTACATTTCATTCTCCGTGATGTGATTAAATGATTCTGGATTCTTGAAAAGTTACCTAATCATATTCTACTCTTTCCTTCAAACTACTTGAGTACAATTTTCAGTCTAAAGTAAAATAAAAGTAAGAAATAGCTTTCTACAGCTATTTCTTTCAGGCTTACAGTCATATATTTCTTTTGTCAATAATCATACTGTATATATATATATGTGTATATATATATATATATATGCATATATGCCAAGAATCTGCCCTAAGAATATGACCCTGGGAAACTCAATGGTGTACTAGATGACCTCTCTGGAGACTAGAATATTCCAAGATTCTATGTTATTTTTCTTAGAGGAGTACTTTATATGACATAATCTAACTTAATAATAGCAACAACTTATACAGTGCTTACTATGTGCCAAATTCTTTACAAATTCTACCTCATTTGATTATTATATCAACTTTGGGAGGTAGGCACTATTATTATCTTCATTTTTCAGATAAGAAAACTGAGCCAAACATAGGTTAATTTGTCTATCATCATACAACTAGTAAATATCTAAAAAATTTGAATACGGATCTTCATAATGCTGAACTTGGCACTTTATCCTTATTCAATGAATTATTTAGTTGTCCACGTAACAGAAAGAAGAAAAAGAAGGAAAGTTGTCCTTAGACCCAGCTATTTCACTGCTGAGTCTGTTTACCAAAGACAACAGGGAAAAAAGAAAAGTACTTAAATGTTTCAAAACATTAATAGCAGCTATTTTTGTGGTGGCAAAGAACTGGAAATTGAGGGAATGTTCATTAATTGAAGAATGGCTAAACAAATTGTGGAATATGATTGTGATGGAATACTGCTGCACCACAAAAATTGACAAGCAGGTTATTTTTTTTAAACTTGGAAAGAACTACATGGAATAATGAACAATAAAATGAGTACAACCAAGAGAAGGTTATACATAGCTTTGGATTTAATACTTGAAGGATAACTTGTAAATGTTACCTCAAGAGAATGAATTAAAGAATGCAAACATGAATCTCAGGAAAGAGGCAAAGGGTAATTATATGACTACAAAAGTAATCCATGAAGAGGTGATAATTCTACGGGGCATAAATGACATTTCCAAGGGAGAAATAAAGGAGGAAAATGAATCATCTTCATCATAACTAACATTTATATAGTGCTTACTATGTACCAAACTCTGGGCTAAGCACCTTGTTATTTGCCTCATTTGATCCTCACAACAACCCTCAGACCTAGGTGTTATTATTATCTCCATTTTATAGATGAGAAAATAGAAAAAGAGAAGTAAAGTAACTTGACCAAGGTCAAAAAAGTAGTAAATGTCTATAACTGGTTTTGAACTCAGGTTTTCCTAACTCCAGATGCATTCCTCTATCTACTGTACCAGTCTCAGGAGAAACACCCTAAAGGTCTTGGAAGAAGAACTAACCAAGGACACAAAATTGGAGTCATGAAAGAGGAGAATATAGTGTTTGTTGCCCCAGAAGTTAAGAGATGAGAAACTATTGAGGAAACTGAACTTTGAAATGAATTAAGGGCAGAAAATACCATTTAATGTTTCACTATGGGGATAATTTGTGAAAAAAATTTGTAGCATAGTGGAAATACCATTGGAATGGGAAACACAAATCTAGGGCTTGATATAGGGATTTAATATTTATTATTATCGCATTTTAATCTTGGAGAATTCTCTCAGCTTTGATTTTCTCATCTGTAATATTGAGCATTATAATAAATACTCTCTCACTCATAAACTATTGAGGGTTTTAGAATGTTAAACTGGAGAGTAAATGAATGATAGTAAAAGGAAGACCTCAGATGAAGACTGATTTTTCAAGACATTTGAAATTCAAAGGGTTGGGACAGTAGCTTAAAGGGAATCCTTATGCTATTGCTCCATTCCTTTTATTTTCAAACAGTTTAGTAGCTTAACAATCCCCTTTAGACTACTCTCTCATCTCTTTTATTCCAAAATTTCTGACTGAAGATATATGTTAAGGAGGGAAGAATTGATAAAGCAATTTTGGTAAGAGTAGGATCAGAGGTCCTAAAGGAGGAATTGACTTCCACCAAGAGTTGAGACATTTCTGAGACATGAAAGAAGGAAAGAATTACTAGGGAAATGGAAAAGTTTTGTTGTGTGGAGACAGGAAGTCAATAATCATCTCCTTAGTAAAGTAGAAGGTAAGGTCACCTTAGATTTAACAAAAAAAATGACCAGAAGAGGCAAGTTATCACTATTTTAATCATTTGCATCTTTGTTCCTTTATTTTCTCAGTTTTCTTTTCATTTTACTGCCTCTATCATGGGATCATCCCAAAAAGAACTACTGCGTTCAATCTTTGTGTTGAGGAAACGATTCTGATTCTTGAAAAGGATGCTAGTTTAACCCTAGAACAGGCCTAATTACATTCAGAAAGACACAATTTTGGTTCAAATGGTTCAAAAAAAGAGATAGGATTGTGTGAATGATCTAAAATTGTACAAAGATGTGATGAAAATATCTCAATACTAAAATTTTGTAATGCTAAGGAAAAAACTCAATAAAAAGGTTAATTTTATAAAGAAACCAGTGTGGATACAAAAGAAACTCACTAATCAATTTAATATTGTTAAAGACATGCAAAGAAGTTGAAGGGAAGAATGGTTAATAGAGGATAATTAGGGGGGGAAATGACAGTCTTAAAAGACTAGAATGAATAACAATAAAATACAAATAAACTAATAAATGTTTAAAAAATTTTTAAAAATACAAATAAACTAATTGTGGCAAGGAATCCAAAAGATAACAAAAAGAAGTTATAGGATTATTGCTTGGGTATGCATATAGGAAGCTGATAATGGCTTATGAAGTGAAGACATAATTATTCAAGTTTCATTTTGTTGCTGTTTTCTCTTAGAGCTAAGGAACAAAGATGAAAAAATCAGGTGAATTAGTCCAGGTGTACAGAGATGGTGAAGTTGATACAAATTTTGAGAGTCTTAAGAAATAAAGTCTCAAAAATATTTGAAGTAAAGAGAATAACAAAATGTGTGAAAAATACCAGAGGTGATATTAATGTCAATAAGAAAGCAACTGAGAAACTATCAAGATGTATTTACTCATATATCCACTTTAGCAATAATTATACACAGATATTTCAAGAGGACCCTCGATGAAATTATGAGAGGTAAAAAGGTAGACTTTTATAAATGGTCTTCTGTTAAAAACTATATCTTTGCTGTAACACACTTGAATGCAAGTTTCTAATATGCCTACTGTTTGTAGATCATAAAAAAATATGTTTTGAAAAAGCAAAATGAAGCCTGAACTACCACCATACTGTCCCCAATACCTAAATTACACTTGAAGAAATTTTCTTGAAAGTTCAACAACGCAGAAAAATCTGACCATATTATAATTGTAAATATCAAGAAAAGTATCAAAGAGAGAGAAAAAATTCTCTAAAATTTTGATGCTTTAATGAAAACCTAGTAGTCCAAATGTGAAAGATTTTCCTCTTAAATCATGATATACCTTCTATTTGCAGATGATATTGTGTTGGTTTCTTCAAGTTCTGAAACATTATATAGCTTTCAAAATTAGACCTATGACCACTAAAGAATTTGACGTATATGAACAGGAAAAAAGGGGATGAAGAAGGCCTACTTTCAGAACTAGGAAATGTGGTTGGATGGGCACCCCATAGAACTATTCCATCTGGACAGTTTTTCAGACAGACATAGCAAACAGACAATGAATTGTCAGGAAGTGTCAGGAATAGAAGGAAGTTAGCATTTTCTGGTTCATTATGAAAATTACTCAATACCTTTAATAACCCCCAAGTGTCTTCCTGAAACAAAACCCCAACTTTTCAACACTAATATTTTCTTTTTGTCATCTATATGGCTACAAATCATAGGTTGCCACATTTGCTGGAGAATCACAATGTAAATGATCCAAAAGGTTATGAAAAGTAGCAGTGAGTAAAAGAGGCTACAATCTATCACCAACAACATTGTGCACAAGAAGTAACATAAAATCTATATGACTTAAAAAGGAATTTTGTGTCATCCGTTGGAAAAAGATCTCTGCCGGTGAACATACTTGCTCTGTTAGCATTCTAGCAATGCCAAGAGACCTAAAGGGAAGACTTCTTTGACTTTTGTGGTCATACTCTGGTGAGGCTGATGGACCCTTCTTAAAACAATATTTTTAAGTACAGAAACTAAAATATATAGGGTTATAAAGGAAAGCTGTTACACTGAAAAGTAGCTATTAATTTTTTTTACAGTTTTTGTTTGTTTGTTTTTAATAGAGGAAGGCCCCCAATATATTTGGTCTGCCTCTTTGTAAAGAATTTATAGTAAGATACAGTCAAGTCACACAATTATGAAGTGGTTTCTTTCAGCTTCAATGGACATCAAATTGAAAGGACATGGATCCACTGAAAAGCTTAACAAGCCTTTCTCTGACAAACAGGTGAAGAGTATATACCTTCTGAAAATTATAGAAAAATTACTTTAATTTTGATAGCTATAAGAATTCTAGAGAAAATTATCCTGGGGCGTGTAAGAAAATTAGGACATTAATACCCTGCTGGTGGAGTTGTGAATTGATACCAACATTCTGGAGAGCAATATGGAACCATGCACAAAGGGCCATAAAACTATACACAACCTTTGACCCAGCAACGCCACTGCCACTGCTAGGTCT
Organism: Gracilinanus agilis; assembly: GCF_016433145.1. Lineage (NCBI taxonomy): Eukaryota > Metazoa > Chordata > Mammalia > Didelphimorphia > Didelphidae > Gracilinanus > Gracilinanus agilis. The sequence goes on from NC_058134.1 coordinate 164,740,408, forward strand.
ATACCCCTAAAAGTTCAAAGATAGGGGGGGGAAAGACCTACTTGAATAAAAATATTTATAGCAGTTCTTTTTGTGGTAACAAAGAATTGGAAACTGAAGGGATATTCATCCACTGGGCAACAAGTTGTGATATATGTTGTAATGGAATACTGTTGTGTGATAAGAAATGGCAAAAAAAAAGATGGTCACCAAAAAAAAAAAAGGAAAAAAATTGGAAAGACTTATGTGAAGTAATTCAAAAAATGAAATAAGCAGAACCAGAAGAACATTGTATACAATAACAGCAATAATGTATGACAATCATCTGTTAATGGCTTAAGTTTTATCAGTAATTCAAGGATCTAAGAAAACTGCAAGGGATTCACAATGAAAATTAGTATCCACCGCCATCGAAGGAATTGATAAAGTCTGAATGATATCACAAGAGGGCATATATAAAACCTATATCATATTACCTGATATATTAAGGACAGATGGATTGAGAGTTAGGTCCAGAAACAAGAGATCCTGGTTCAAATCTAGTCTCAGACATTTCCTAAATGTATGGCCCTGGAAAAGTCACTTAACTCTCATTGTCTAGTCCTTATCTTACTTCTGCTTTGTAACCAATACACAGTATTGATTCTAAGATGAAAGATAAGAGTTTTAAAATGGTATCTCTGTGTAATTAAAAAAATAATAATAAAGTAAATTATCCTCAGAAGGTTTAATGAATGTCTAGAGGGAAGGGAAGAATGGATCACAAAAGTCAATGTGGTTTTATCAAGAACAGTCCATAATGCTTGTAGAATATAACAAATTTTGCCTAGATTTTATCAAAATACTAGATGAAGTTTCTCATACTATACTTGTGGTCAATTTTATGCTGTTTTTCACTGTCAAAAATATGTCTCTTCCTTCTGTGGCTGATCATACCTTTGCAAACCACAACTAGATTATGACCACCATTTATTTTCTCTGATCTCATTCATTTACCACTGAACTTAAATAGAAGTTACACAGCTACTGTCTGAATTGCCTACATGTTTATGCTATGCAATATCACATAGTCCCTTGCCAATAAACAACAATCCTTCTACCTGAAGCATTTACCTGAGCATTTTTCCCAGAGCAATTCTTTCAAAGTGACTCTTCAAGGGGGCAGCTGGGTAGCTCAGTGGATTGAGAGTCAGGCCTAGAGATGGGAGGTCCTAGGTTCAAATCTGGCCTCAGACTCTTCCCAGCTGTGTGACCCTGGGCAAGTCACTTGGCCCCCATTGTCCACCCTTACCCCTCTTCCACCTAGAAGCCAATACACAGAAGTTAAGGGTTTAAAAAAATCAAAGTGACTCTTCAAGCCAATTATGTTAATCCCACCTCAATCCTTCTCCTACTCTACTTAGAAAATTAAAGACCACCATTAAAATCCTAATTCTGTACAATCTGAAACATCATATTAAATATATCAATCCCCTCTTCATTCATAAAGACATAAAGATTAAACATTATTAGACACAAGGCATATGGAGTGGCTCCATTAGAGTCTCTCTACCTTTGACAAATATAAAGAAAAAGATCAAGCTCTATTGCCTCTTGACTTGGCTGGTAATTTGGGGGGAACACAGTACCAGCTCAGTGTCATCCCAATTTTGTGATCAATTGTTTCTGTTGTATCTGGCTCTTCATGAACCCATATAGAATTTTCCTATAATGTTACTGGAATGGTTTGACACCAACTTCTCCAGCTCATTTTAAAAATAAGGAACTGAAGCAAAAGGGTTAAGTGACTTGCCTAGAGTCACTCAGCTAGCAAGTATCTGAGGCAGGATTTGAACTCAGGAAGTTGAGTCTTCCTGATTCCCAGCCTACTGCTGGGCCACCTAATTGTCCGTTCTCCAATTAACACTGATCTAAAAACCTTCTGGTTTCCTATTAAGAGAGGACAAATAAGAATTTTTGAAAATATAATCCACAGAAACTCTCTCATTTTAGCTCTATAATCTCCATTGGATAAAATCTAAATGATTTTCAGTATCAGGAAAGAAAAATCAAAAGAGAGCTGAAAAACAGGAAAATAAACCTCAAGATGAACATTAAATATAATTACTTAATGAACAGTTAAGTACCTGCTATGTGCCAGGCCCCTGGGCTAAGTGCTGGGGATAAAAGAGAGGTAGAAGACAGTTCCTGCTTTCAGGGAGTTTATAGTCTAGTGGGAAAGCCAACAAGCAAACAAATATGCTAAGCAAACTATGTAGAGGATAAATAAGAAATAACACAGGAAATACTGTAATTAAGAGGAGTTGATGGTTTAGAGAAGAGATTCTGTCAGGCAAAACTACCAGCAAACTATTGAAGTAAGAAAGGCCTGAGGGGACGAGGGCCTGTGCTAGAGTGGCAGCAATTACAAAAGAGAGTGTGAGATTTGGGGAAGAGAAATGTTACAACCCATAAAAAAGATATTCTGAAATTCTTTGTGTAATTTTAAACTTTAACAGTTTAACCTTATGAAATTCTGGATGTATCCTTCATCTCATATTTATTTTTGAACACTCCAACCCCCTTCTTCACTACCAATTAAATTGTAAGTCCATTGAGAGTAGTTATTATTTGAATCTATATCTGTTAGTAGATGCCCAGCATTAGTGCTTTGCATATAGTAAAGTTTGAAGAATAATTAAACTTCTAAAATCATAACTAAGACAGAATAAATGGTTTTGAACCAAATTCCAAAATTCAGAGGGTCCTGACAGCACTTCTGTTCTTTAAGTTCTTTAAGGTCAGATCTTTCTCCTCTTGACGTCCTCCTGGGTTCAGTCCTATGCTTTCCTTTTGGTGACAGCCTTTCTAGTATCCTTAGGTTCAAGTTCTCCCTCAAAAGTTTTCTTTCTTCCAACATGTCCTGGTCTTATTTTGTGATGCTTGCCCCAAGTTTATGGTCTCCTCACCAATGAAATTACAGATCCAGGGAAGGAAGGAAGGAACAAAGGAAGAAAGGAAGGAAATAAGGAAAAGGGGGGGGAATGATAGAGGAAAGGAGGAAAAGTTAGTCATTTCAGAAATAGTTTCCTATTAGAATATTTATTTATTTATTTACTTGTGATTTTGATAGTAGCTTACTATGTTCTACTTTTACTTTTAATAATACACATATTCCATATACTTAAATTTATTTTTATATACACATACATACAAATACATGATATCCATATATTAAGGCATTTAAGATCATAGATGAGAAAATCTTAGCAATCATATAGTTCATACTATCATTTACATATGAGGAAAGTGAAGCAGAGAGAGGTTAAGTTACCAGCCTAAAGTCAGACAGATAGGAAGAGGCAATCTGACTCTAAACTCAGGTGTTTAGCTCTTTCCACAGTCCCATGCTATGATCCATGATGCTGGCAGTAAGTTTATTTTAGTTTTTATCAGCAAAGAAAGAAAAATTAGGAAAAATAGTTTCTCTTTTTTTCTAATTCACAGCTTAATTCTCAGCACAGACTGAAACATGAATCATATGTATTGATTTGATCTATGTGGCTAAAAATTTCTCCAGACAGGATCTTAAGAGACCAGCTGCCTTTGATCTTTTGTAGTAAATTGTCTTCTTTTTCTACTCATAGACAGGTATTGAGACCACTGGACTCTTTCTTTCTTTCTTTCTTTCTTTCTTTCTTTCTTTCTTTCTTTCTTTCTTTCTTTCTTTCTTTCTTTCTTTCTTTCTTTCTTTCTTTCTTTCTTTCTTT